>NW_026062014.1:600000-900000 GCF_023897955.1 Schistocerca gregaria | reverse complement strand
TAATCGTTAACTAAAACTTGAATTGTACTGCTTCTTACTGGCTATTACATCAGCTTAGAAGCTTCGTCTGTATTGTACTATGGTGCTTTCAGTCTCTCCGGATACCGCAGCAGGCAACATAGCTTTGAGAACGAAAAGTGTAACCGTTTCATAGATAAGAGCTTCCAAAGTGACGATCTGGCATTAAGTCGATTCGATAGCAAATGACAAAAACTGGCGGATTTCGCAGGTTTTTACTACATATGAACACTTTTCACATTCTCCCGTGCAACGTGGCTGCTAGACCTCCTTTAATGCAAAATCATAAGGTCTTAGCTCAAGTCGAAGGCACCAAAGCCGTCTAAAAAGTCAATAATCGATAACTTAAATTTGAATTTTACTGTTTCTTACTGTCCATACATCAACATAGAAGCTTCTTCTGTGTTCTACTATGGTGCTTTCAGTGTCTCCGGATACCGCAGCGCGCAACATAGCTTTGCAGACGATAAGTGTAACCGTTTCATAGACAAGATCGGCAAAACTGACGATCTGGCATTTAGTCGATTCGATAGCAAATGACAACAACGGGCGGATTTCTCAGGTTTTTACTACATATGAACACTTTTCACATTCTTCCGTGCAATGTGGCTGGTAGGCCTCCCTTCATGCAGAATCGTAAGGTCTTAGCTCATGTCCAAGGCAGCAAAGCCGGCTTCAAAATCAGTAATGGGTAACTAAAACTTGAATTGTACTGCTTCTTACTGGCTATTACATCAACTCAGAAGCTTCGTCTGTGTTCTACTATGGTGTTTTTAGTGTCTCGGCATAGCGCACCACGCAACATAGCTTTACAGACGATAAATGTAACCGTTTCATAGAGAAAAGTGGCCAAACAGACGATCTGGCATTAAGTCGTTTCGATATCAAATGACCAAAACAGGCGGAATCCTCAGGTTTTTACTACATATTAACACTTTTCGATCTATCCCGTGCAACGTGGCTGGTAGACCCCCTTTCATGCAAAATCGTAAGGTCTTAGCTCATGTCCAAGGCACAAAAAACGGATTAAAAGTCAATAATCGATAACTAAAACTTGAATTGTACTGCTTCTTGCTGTGTATTACATCAACTTAGAAGTTTCTTCTGTGTTCTACTATGGTGCTTTCAGTGTCTAGGGATACCGCAGCACGCAACATAGCTTTCCAGACGATAATTGTGACCGTTTCATAGAGAAGAGCGGCCAATGTGACGGACTGTCATTAAGTCGATTCGATAGCAAAAGACAAAAACGGGCGGATTTCTCAGGTTTTTACTACATATGAGCACTTTCAACATTCTCCCATGCAACGTGGCTGCTAGACCTCCCTTCATGCAAAATCGTAAGGTCTAGCCCATGTCTAAGGCACCAAAGACGGCTAATAAGTCAATAATAATTCACTAAAACTTGAATTATACTGCTTCTTACTGGCTATTACATCAACTTAGAAGCTTCCTCTGTGTTCTACTATGGTGCTTTTAGTGTCTCCGCATACCACAGCACGCGACATAGCTTTGCATAGAGAAGAGCGGCCAATGTGTCGATCTGGCATTAAGTCGATTCAATAGCAAATGACGAAAACCGGCAGATTTTTCAGGTGTTTACCACATATGAACAGTTTTCACATTCTCCCGTGCAACGTGGTTGCTAGGCCTCGCTTCAGGCAAAATCTCAAGGTCCAAGCTCATGTCCTAGGCACCAAAGAAGGCTACAAAGTCAATAATCAATAACTAAAACTTGAATTGTACTACTTCATACTGTCTGTTTCATGAACTTAGAAGCTTCTTCAGTGTTCTACTATGGTGCTATTAGTGTCTCCGCATACCGCAGCACGCGACATAGCTTTGCAGACGACATATGTAACCGTTTCATAGAGAAGAGCGGCCGATGTGACGATCTGGCATTAAGTGGATTCGATAGCAAATTAAGAAAACGTGCGGATGTTACAGGTTTTTACTACATATGGACATTTTACTCATTCTACCGTGCAACGTGGCTGCTAGACCTCCCTTCGTGCAAAATCTTAAGGTCCTAGCTCAAGTCCAAGGCACCAAAGCCGGCTAAAAAGTCAATAATCGATAACTATAACTTGAATTGTACTTCTTCTTACTGGCTATTACATCAACTTAAAACCTTCTTCTGTGTTTTATTATGTTGCTTTACGTATCTCCGCATTCCGCAGCACCCGACATAGCTTTGCAGAAGAAAAATGTAACCGTTTCATAGATGATAGCGGCCAATGTGACGATCTGGCATTAAGTCGATTCCATAGCAAATGAAGAAAACGGGCGGATTTTTCTGGTTTCTACTACATATGAACACTTTGCACATTCTCCCTTGCAACGCGGCTGCTAGACCTCCCTTCATGCAAAATCGTAACGTCTTAGCTCATGTCCAAGGCACCAAAGCCGGCTAAAAAGTCAATAATCAATAAATAAAACTTGATTTGTACTGCTTCTTACTTGCTATTACATCAACTTAAAAGCTTCTTCAGTGTTTTACTATGGTGCTTTTAGTGTCTCCGCATACCGGAGCACACGACATAGGTTTGCAGACGAAAAGTGTAACCGTCTCATAGAGAAGAGCAGCCGATGTGACGGTCTGGCATTAAGTCGATTCGATAGCAAATTTAAAATCGGGCGGATTTTACAGGACTTTACAACATATGAATATTTTTCACATTCTACCGTGCAACGCGGGCTGCTAGACCTCCCTTCATGCAAAATTTTAAGGTCCTAGCTCAAGTCCAAAGCACCAAAGCCGGCTACAAGGTCAATATTCGATAACTAAAACTTGAATTGTACTGCTTCTTACTGGCTATTAAATCAACTTAGGAGCTTCTTCAGTGTTCTACTATGGTGCTTTTAGTGTCTACGCATACCGCAGCAGCAGACATAGCTTTGCAGACGAAAAGTGTAACCGTTTCATAGAGAAGAGCGGCCAATGTGATGATCTGTCATTAAGTCGATTCGGTAGCAAATGCCGAAAACGGGTAGATTTTACAGGTTTTTACTACATATGAACACTTTTCACATTCTCCCGCGCAACGTGGTAATAGACCTCTCTTCAGGCAAAATCTTAAGGTACTAGCTCATGTCGAAGGCACCAAAGCCGGCTAAAGAGACAATAATCGATAACTAAAACTAGAATTGTAGTGCTTCTTACTGGCTAATACATCAACTTAGAAGCTTCTTCTGTGTTCTACTATGGTGATTTTAGTGTCTCCGCATACCGCAGCACGCGACATAGCATTACAGACGAAACGTGTAACCGTTTTATAGAGAAGAGCGGTCAATGTGACGATCTGGCATTAAGTCGATTCGATAGCAAATGACGAAAACGGGCGGATTTCACAGGTTTTTATTACCTACGAACACTTTTCACATTCTACCGTGCAATGCGGGTAGCTACACCTCCAATCATGCAAAATCCTAAGGTTCTAGCTCATGTCCAAGGCACCAAAGATGGCAAAAATGTCAATAATCGAAAACTAAAACTTGAATTGTACTGCTTCTTACTGGCTATTACACCAACTTAGAAGCTTCTTGTGTGATCTACTATTGTGCTTTCAGTGTCTCCGCATACCGCAGCACGCGACATAGCATTATAGACGAAACGTGTAACTGTTTCATAGAGAAGAGCGGCCAATGTGACGATCTGGCATTAAGTCGATTCGATAGCAAATGACGAAAACGCTCGGATTTTACAGGTTCTTACTACCTACAAACAACTTTCACATTCTACCGTGCAACGCGGCCTGCTAGACCTCCCTTCATGCAAAATCTTAAGGTTCGAGCTCATGTCCATGGACCAAAGGTGGCAAAATTGTCAATAATCGATAACTAAAACTTGAATTGTACTGCTTCTTACTGGCAATTACATCAACATAGAAGCTTCTTCTGTGTTCTGCTATGGTGATTTTAGTGTCTCCGCATACCGCAGCACGCGACATAGCATTACAGACGAAAAGTGTAACCGTCTCATAGAGAAGAGCGGCCGATGTGACGATCTGGCGTTAAGTTGATTCGATAGCAAATTTCGAAAACGTGCGGATTTTACAGGTTTTTACTACATATGAACATTTTTCACATTCTACCGTTCAACGTGGCTGCTAGACCAACCTTCGCGCAAAATCTTAATGTCCTAGCTCATGTCCAAGGCAAAAAGCCGGCTTAAAAGTCAATAATCGATAACTAAAACTTGATTTGTACTGCTTCTTACTGGCTATTACATAAAGTTACAAGCTTTTTCTATGTTCTACTATGGTGCTTTTAGTGTCTCCGCATACCGCAGCAAGTGAAATAGCTTTGCAGACGAAAAGTGCAACCTTTTCATCGAGAAGAGCGGCCCATGTGACGATATGGCATGAAGTCGATTCGATAGCAAATGACGAAAGCAGGCGGATTTTGCAGGTTTTTACTACATATGTACACTTTTCACATTCTCCCGCGCAACGTGGTAATAGACCTCTCTTCAGGCAAAATCTTAAGGTACTAGCTCATGTCGAAGGCACCAAAGCCGGCTAAAGAGACAATAATCGATAACTAAAACTAGAATTGTAGTGCTTCTTACTGGCTAATACATCAACTTAGAAGCTTCTTCTATCTTCTACTATGGTGATTTTAGTGTCTCCGCATACCGCAGCACGCGACATAGCATTACAGACTAAACGTGTAACCGTTTTATAGAGAAGAGTGGTCAATGTGACGATCTGGCATTAAGTCGATTCGATAGCAAATGACGAAAACGGGCGGATTTTACAGGTTTTTATTACCTACGAACAACTTTCACATTCTACCGTGCAATGCGGGTAGCTACACCCCATTCATGCAAAATCCTAAGGTTCTAGCTCATGTCGAAGGCACCAAAGATGGCAAAAATGTCAATAATCGATAACTAAAACTTGAATTGTACTGCTTCTTACTGGCTATTACACCAACTTAGAAGCTTCTTGTGTGATCTACTATTGTGCTTTTAGTGTCTCCGCATACCGCAGCACGCGACATAGCATTACTGACGAAACGTGTAACTGTTTCATAGAGAAGAGCGGCCAATGTGACGATCTGGCATTAAGTCGATTCGATAGCAAATGACGAAAACGGGCGGATTTTACAGGTTTTTATTACCTACGAACAACTTTCACATTCTACCGTGCAATGCGGGTAGCTACACCCCATTCATGCAAAATCCTAAGGTTCTAGCTCATGTCGAAGGCACCAAAGATGGCAAAAATGTCAATAATCGATAACTAAAACTTGAATTGTACTGCTTCTTACTGGCTATTACACCAACTTTGAAGCTTCTTGTGTGATCTACTATTGTGCTTTTAGTGTATCCGCATACAGCAGGACGCGACATAGCTTTACAGACGAAACGTGTGAGAGTTTCATAGAGAAGAGCGGCCAGTGTGACGATCTGGCTTTGAGTCGATTCGATAGCAAAGGACGAAAACGGGCGGATTTTAGGTGTTTTTACTACATTCGAACACCTTTCACACCCTTCCGTGCAACGTGGCTGCTAGACCTCACTTCATGCAAAATCTTAAGTTCCTAGCTCTTGTCCAAGGCACCAAAGCCGGCTAAAAAGTCGATAATCGACAACTAAAACTTGATTTGTATAGCTTCTTACTGGCTATCACATCAACTTAGAAGCTTCTTCTGCGTTCTACTATGGTCCTTTTAGTGTCTTCGCATACCACAGCACGCGACGTAGCTTTGCAGACGGAAAATGTAACCGTTTCTTAGAGAGGAGCGACCAATGTGACGATCTGGCATAAAGTCGATTCCATAGCAAATGACGAAAACGGGCAGATTTTACAGGTTTTTACTACATATGAACACCTTTCACATTCTCCCGTGCAACGTGGCTGCTAGACCTCCCTTCAGGCAAAATCTCAAGGAACTAGCTCATGTAAACGGCGCCAAAGCCGGCTAAAAAAACAATAATCGATAACTCGAACTTGAATTTTACTTCTTCTTACTGGCTATTACATCAACTAAGAAGCTTGTTTTTGTTCTACTATGGTGCTTTTAGTGTCTCCGCATACCACAGAAAGTGAAATAGCTTTGCAGACGAAAAGTGTAACCGTTCCATAGAGAAGATCGGCCAATGTGACGATCTGGCATTAAGTCGATTCGATAGCAAATAACGAAAACGGGCAGATTTTACAGGTTTTTAATACATATGAACACTTTTCACATTCTCACGCGCAACGTGGTAATAGACCTCTCTTCAGGCAAAATCTTAAGGTACTAGCTCATGTCGAAGGCACCAAAGCCGGCTAAAGAGACAATAATCGATAACTAAAACTAAAATTGTAGTGCTTCTCACTGGCTAATACATCAACTTAGAAGCTTCTTCTGTGTTCTACTATTGTGATTTTAGTGTCTTCGCATACCGTAGCACGCGATATAGCATTACAGACGAAACCTGTAACCGTTTCATAGAGAAGAGCGACCAAAGTGACGATATGTCATTAAGTCGATTCGATAGCAAATGACGAAAACGCTCGGATTTTACAGGTTTTTACTACCTACGAACAACTTTCACATTCTACCGTGCAACGCTTGCTGCTAGACCTCCCTTCATGCAAAATCTTAAGGTTCGAGCTCATGTCCATGGACCAAAGTTGGCAAAAATGTCAATAATCGATGACTAAAACTTGAATTATACTGCTTCTTACTGGCTATTACACCAACTTAGAAGCTTCTTGTGTGATCTACGATTGTGCTTTTCGTGTCTCCGCATACCGCAGCACGCGACATAGCTTTGCAGACGGAAAGTGTATCCGTTTCTTAGAGAAGAGCGGCCAATGTGACGATCTGGCATTGAGTCGATTCGACAGCAAGTGACGAAAACGGGCGGATTTTAGAGGTTTTTACAACATTCGAACACCTTTCACACCCTTCCGTGCAACGTGGCTGCTAGACCTCACTTCATGCAAAACCTTAATGTCCTAGCTGTTGTCCAAGGCACCAAAGCCGGCTAAAAAGTCAATAATCGACAACTAAAACTTGATTTGTAAAGCTTCTCACTGGCTATCACATCAACTTAGAAGCTTCTTCTGCGTTCTACTATGGTCCTTTTAGTGTCTTCGCATACCGCAGCACGCGACATAGCATTACAGACGAAACGTGTAACTGTTTCATAGAGAAGAGCGGTCAATGTGACGATCTGGCATTAAGTCGATTCGATAGCAAATGACGAAAACGCTCGGATTTTACAGGTTTTTACTACCTACAAACAACTTTCTCATTCTACCGTGCAACGCGGTCTGCTAGACCTCCTTCACGCAAAATCTTAAGGTTCGAGCTCATGTCCATGGACCAAAGGTGGCAAAAATGTCAATAATCGATAACTAAAACTTGAATTGTACTGCTTCTTACCGGCAATTACATCAACTTAGAACCTTCTTTTGTGTTCTACTATGGTGATTTTAGTGTCTCCGCATTCCGCAGCACGCGACATAGCATTACAGACGAAACGTGTAACTGTTTCATAGAGAAGAGCGGCCAATGTGACGATCTGGCATTAAGTCGATTCGATAGAAAATGACGAAAACGCTTGGATTTTACAGGTTTTTACTACCTACAAACAACTTTCACATTCTACCGTGCAACACGGTCTGCTAGACCTCCCTTCATGCAAAATCTTAAGGTTCGAGCTCATGTCCATGGACCAAAGGTGGCAAAAATGTCAATAATCGAAAACTAAAACTTGAATTGTACTGCTTCTTACTGGCTATTACACCAACTTAGAAACTTCTTGTGTGATCTACGATTGTGCTTTTAGTGTATCCGCATACAGCAGGACGCGACATAGCTTTACAGACGAAACGTGTAAGAGTTTCATAGAGAAGAGCGGCCAGTGTGACGATCTGGCTTTGAGTCGATTCGACAGCAAATGACGAAAACAGGCGGATTTTACAGATTTTTACTACAAATGTACACTTTTCACATTCTCCCGTGCAACGTGGCTGCTAGACCTCCCTTCAGGCAAAATCTCAAGGAACTAGCTCATGTCCACGGCACCTAAGCCGACTAAAAATTCAATAATCGATAACTAAAATTTTAATTGTACTCCTTCTCACTGGCAATTACATCAACTTAGAAGCTTCTTTTGTGTTCTACTATGTTGCTTTTACTGTCTCCGCATACCGTAGCAGCAGACATAGCTTTGCAGACAAAAAGTGTAACAATTTCACAGAGAAGAGCGGCCAATGTGACGATCTGGCATTAAGTCGATTCCATAGAAAAAGACGAAAACGGGCAGATTTTACAGGTTTTTACTACATATGAACACTTTTCACATTCTCCCGTGCAACGTGGCTGCTAGACCTCCCTTCAGTAGCTCATGTCCACGGCGCGAAAGCCAGCTAAAAAAACAATAATCGATAACTCGAACTTGAATTTTACTTCTTCTTACTCGCTATTACATCAACTAAGAAGCTTGTTTTTGTTCTACTATGGTGCTTTTAGTTTCTCCGCATACCGCAGCAAGTGAAATAGCTTTGCAGACGAAAAGTGTAACCGTTACATAGAGAAGATCGGCCAATGTGACGATCTGGCATTAAGTCGAATCGATAGCAAATGACGAAAACGGGCGGATTTTAGAGGTTTTTACTACATTCGAACACCTTTCACACCCTTCCGTGCAACGTGGCTGCTAGACCTCACTTCATGCAAAACCTTAAGGTCCTAGCTCTTGTCCAAGGCACCAAAGCCGACTAAAAAATCAATAATCGATAACTAAAATTTGAATTGTACTGCTTCTTACTGGCAATTACATCAACTTAGAAGCTTCTTTTGTGTTCTACTATATTGCTTTTACTGTCTCCAAATACCGCAGCACCAGACTTATCTTTGCAGACGAAAAGTGTAACCGTTTCATAGAGAAGAGCGGCCAATGTGACGATCTGGCATTAAGTCGATTCGATAGCAAATAACGAAAACAGTCAGATTTTACAGGTTTTTACCACATACGAACACTTTTCACATTCTCCCGCGCAACGTGGTAATAGACCTCTCTTCAGGCAAAATCTTAAGGTACTAGCTCTTGTCCAAGGCACTAAAGCCGGCTGAAAAGTCAATAATCGACAACTAAAACTTGATTTGTATAGCTTCTTACTGGCTATCACATCAACTTAGAAGTTTCTTCTGCGTTCTACTATGGTCCTTTTAGTGTCTTCGCATACCACAGCACGCGACACAGCTTTTCAGACGATAAATGTAACCGTTTCTTAGAGAAGAGCGGCCAATGTGACGATCTGGCATTAAATCGATTCGATAGGAAATGACGAAAACAGTTGGATTTTACAGGTTTTTACTACATATGAACACTTTTTACATTCTCCCGTGAAGCGTGGCTGCTAGACCTCTCTTCATGCATACACTTAAGGTCCTAGTTCATGTCCAAGGCACCAAAGCCGGCTAAAAAGACAATAATCGATAACTCAAACTTGAATTTTACTTCTTCTTACTGGCTATTACATCAAGTTAGAAGCTTGTTTTGTTTTCTAGTATAGTGCTTTTAGTGTCTCCGCATACCGCAGCACGTGTCATAGCTTTGCAGACGAAAAATGTAACCGTTTCAGTGAGAAGAGCGGCCAATGTGACGATCTGGCTTTAAGTCGATTCGATAGCAAATGAAGAAAACTGGCCGATTTTACAGGTTTCTGCTACATATGAACACTTTTCTCATTCTCCCGTGCAATGTGGCTACTGGACCTCTTTTCATGCAAAATCGTAAGTTCCTAGCTCATGTCCAAAATACCAAAGCCGGCTACAAAGTCAATAATCGATAACTAAAACTTGATTTGTAGTGCTTCTTTCTGACTATCACATCAACTTAGAAGCTTCTTCTGCGTTCTACTATGTTGCTTTTATTGTCTCCGCATACCGCAGCACGTGACATAGCTTTGCAGACGGATAGAGTAACCGTTTCATAGAGAAGATCGGCCAATGTGGCAATCTGGCATTAAGTCGATTCGATAGCAAATGACGAAAAGGAGCAGTTTTTAAGGTTTTTACTACATATGAACACATTTCACATTCAAGCGTACAACATGGCTGATAGACATCACTTCAGGCAAAATCTTAAGGTAGTAGCTCATGTCCAAGGCACCAAAGCCGGCAAAAAAAACCATAATCGATAACTCGAACTTGAATTTTACTTCTTCTTACTGGCTATTACATTAACTTAGAAGCTTGTTTTATGTTCTACTATGGTGCTTTTAGTGTCTCCGCATACCGCAGCAAGTGAAATAGCTTTGCAGACGAAACGTGTAACAGTTTCATAGAGAAGAGCGGCCAGTGTGACGATCTGGCTTAGAGTCGATTCGACAGCAAATGACGAAAACGGGCGGATTTTACAGGTTTTTACTACAAATGTACACTTTTCACATTCTCCCGTGCAACGTGGCTGCTAGACCTCCCTTCAGGCAAAATCTCAAGGAACTAGCTCATGTCCACAGCACCAAAGCCGACTAAAAATTCAATAATCGATAACTAAAATTTTAATTGTACTCCTTCTCGCTGGCAATTACATCAACTTAGAAGCTTCTTTTGTGTTCTACTATGTTGCTTTTACTGTCTCCGCATACCGTAGCAGCAGACATAGCTTTGCAGACGAAAAGTGTAACAATTTCACAGAGAAGAGCGGCCAATGTGACGATCTGGCATTAAGTCGATTCCATAGAAAAAGACGAAAACGGGCAGATTTTACAGGTTTTTACTACATATGAACACTTTTCACATTCTCCCGTGCAACGTGGCTGCTAGACCTCCCTTCAGTAGCTCATGTCCACGGCGCGAAAGCCAGCTAAAAAAACAATAATCGATAACTCGAACTTGAATTTTACTTCTTCTTACTCGCTATTACATCAACTAAGAAGCTTGTTTTTGTTCTACTATGGTGCTTTTAGTGTCTCCGCATACCGCAGCAAGTGAAATAGCTTTGCAGACGAAAAGTGTAACCGTTACATAGAGAAGATCGGCCAATGTGACGATCTGGCATTAAGTCGAATCGATAGCAAATGACGAAAACGGGCGGATTTTAGAGGTTTTTACTACATTCGAACACCTTTCACACCCTTCCGTGCAACGTGGCTGCTAGACCTCACTTCATGCAAAACCTTAAGGTCCTAGCTCTTGTCCAAGGCACCAAAGCCGACTAAAAAATCAATAATCGATAACTAAAATTTGAATTGTACTGCTTCTTACTGGCAATTACATCAACTTAGAAGCTTCTTTTGTGTTCTACTATATTGCTTTTACTGTCTCCAAATACCGCAGCACCCGACTTATCTTTCCAGACGAAAAGTGTAACCGTTTCATAGAGAAGAGCGGCCAATGTGACGATCTGGCATTAAGTCGATTCGATAGCAAATAACGAAAACAGTCAGATTTTACAGGTTTTTACTACATACGAACACTTTTCACATTCTCCCGCGCAACGTGGTAATAGACCTCTCTTCAGGCAAAATCTTAAGGTACTAGCTCTTGTCCAAGGCACTAAAGCCGGCTGAAAAGTCAATAATCGACAACTAAAACTTGATTTGTATAGCTTCTTACTGGTTATCACATCAACTTAGAAGTTTCTTCTGCGTTCTACTATGGTCCTTTTAGTGTCTTCGCATACCACAGCACGCGACACAGCTTTGCAGACGATAAATGTAACCGTTTCTTAGAGAAGAGCGGCCAATGTGACGATCTGGCATTAAATCGATTCGATAGGAAATGACGAAAACAGTTGGATTTTACAGGTTTTTACTACATATGAACACTTTTTACATTCTCCCGTGAAGCGTGGCTGCTAGACCTCTCTTCATGCATACACTTAAGGTCCTAGTTCATGTCCAAGGCACCAAAGCCGGCTAAAAAGACAATAATCGATAACTCAAACTTGGCTGCTAGACCTCACTTCATGCAAAATCTTAAGTTCCTAGCTCTTGTCCAAGGCACCAAAGCCGGCTAAAAAGTCGATAATCGACAACTAAAACTTGATTTGTATAGCTTCTTACTGGCTATCAGATCAACTTAGAAGCTTCTTCTGCGTTCTACTATGGTCCTTTTAGTGTCTTCGCATACCACAGCACGCGACGTTGCTTTGCAGACGGAAAATGTAACCGTTTCTTAGAGAGGAGCGACCAATGTGACGATCTGGCATAAAGTCGATTCCATAGCAAATGACGAAAACGCTCGGATTTTACAGGTTTTTACTACCTACAAACAACTTTCTCATTCTACCGTGCAACGCGGTCTGCTAGACCTCCTTCACGCAAAATCTTAAGGTTCGAGCTCATGTCCATGGACCAAAGGTGGCAAAAATGTCAATAATCGATAACTAAAACTTGAATTTTACTGCTTCTTACCGGCAATTACATCAACTTAGAACCTTCTTTTGTGTTCTACTATGGTGATTTTAGTGTCTCCGCATTCCGCAGCACGCGACATAGCATTACAGACGAAACGTGTAACTGTTTCATAGAGAAGAGCGGCCAATGTGACGATCTGGCATTAAGTCGATTCGATAGCAAATGACGAAAACGCTTGGATTTTACAGGTTTTTATTACCTACAAACAACTTTCACATTCTACCGTGCAACACGGTCTGCTAGACCTCCCTTCATGCAAAATCTTAAGGTTCGAGCTCATGTCCATGGACCAAAGGTGGCAAAAATGTCAATAATCGAAAACTAAAACTTGAATTGTACTGCTTCTTACTGGCTATTACACCAACTTAGAAACTTCTTGTGTGATCTACGATTGTGCTTTTAGTGTATCCGCATACAGCAGGACGCGACATAGCTTTACAGACGAAACGTGTAAGAGTTTCATAGAGAAGAGCGGCCAGTGTGACGATCTGGCTTTGAGTCGATTCGATAGCAAAGGACGAAAACGGGCGGATTTTAGGGGTTTTTACTACATTCGAACACCTTTCACACCCTTCCGTGCAACGTAGCTGCTAGACCTCACTTCATGCAATATTTTAAGGTCCTAGCTCATGTCCAACGGACCAAAGCCGGCTAAAAAGACAATAATCGGAAACTAAATTTGATTTCTACTGCTTCTTACTATCTATCACATCAACTTAGAAGTTTCTTCTGCGTTCTACTATGGTCCTTTTAGTGTCTTCGCATACCGCTGCACGCGACATAGCTTTGCAGACGGAAAGTGTATTCGTTTCTTAGAGAAGAGCGGCCAATGTGACGATCTGGCATTGAGTCGATTCGACAGCAAATGACGAAAACAGGCGGATTTTACAGATTTTTACTACAAATGTACACTTTTCACATTCTCCCGTGCAACGTGGCTGCTAGACCTCCCTTCAGGCAAAATCTCAAGGAACTAGCTCATGTCCACGGCACCTAAGCCGACTAAAAATTCAATAATCGATAACTAAAATTTTAATTGTACTCCTTCTCACTGGCAATTACATCAACTTAGAAGCTTCTTTTGTGTTCTACTATGTTGCTTTTACTGTCTCCGCATACCGTAGCAGCAGACATAGCTTTGCAGACAAAAAGTGTAACAATTTCACAGAGAAGAGCGGCCAATGTGACGATCTGGCATTAAGTCGATTCCATAGAAAAAGACGAAAACGGGCAGATTTTACAGGTTTTTACTACATATGAACACTTTTCACATTCTCCCGTGCAACGTGGCTGCTAGACCTCCCTTCAGTAGCTCATGTCCACGGCGCGAAAGCCAGCTAAAAAAACAATAATCGATAACTCGAACTTGAATTTTACTTCTTCTTACTCGCTATTACATCAACTAAGAAGCTTGTTTTTTTCTACTATGGTGCTTTTAGTGTCTCCGCATACCGCAGCACGTGTCATAGCTTTGCAGACGAAAAATGTAACCGTTTCAGTGAGAAGAGCGGCCAATGTGACGATCTGGCTTTAAGTCGATTCGATAGCAAATGAAAAAAACTGGCCGATTTTACAGGTTTCTGCTACATATGAACACTTTTCACATTCTCCCGTGCAATGTGGCTACTGGACCTCTTTTCATGCAAAATCGTAAGTTCCTAGCTCATGTCCAAAATACCAAAGCCGGCTACAAAGTCAATAATCGATAACTAAAACTTGATTTGTAGTGCTTCTTTCTGACTATCACATCAACTTAGAAGCTTCTTCTGCGTTCTACTATGTTGCTTTTATTGTCTCCGCATACCGCAGCACGTGACATAGCTTTGCAGACGGAAAGACTAACCGTTTCATAGAGAAGATCGGCCAATGTGACAATCTGGCATTAAGTCGATTCGATAGCAAATGACGAAAAGGAGCAGTTTTTAAGGTTTTTACTACATATGAACACATTTCACATTCAAGCGTACAACATGGCTGATAGACATCACTTCAGGCAAAATCTTAAGGTAGTAGCTCATGTCCAAGGCACCAAAGCCGGCAAAAAAAACCATAATCGATAACTCGAACTTGAATTTTACTTCTTCTTACTGGCTATTACATCAACTTAGAAGCTTGTTTTATGTTCTACTATGGTGCTTTTAGTGTCTCCGCATACCGCAGCAAGTGAAATAGCTTTGCAGACGAAACGTGTAACAGTTTCATAGAGAAGAGCGGCCAGTGTGACGATCTGGCTTAGAGTCGATTCGACAGCAAATGACGAAAACGGGCGGATTTTACAGGTTTTTACTACAAATGTACACTTTTCACATTCTCCCGTGCAACGTGGCTGCTAGACCTCCCTTCAGGCAAAATCTCAAGGAACTAGCTCATGTCCACGGAACCAAAGCCGACTAAAAATTCAATAATCGATAACTAAAATTTTAATTGTACTCCTTCTCGCTGGCAATTACATCAACTTAGAAGCTTCTTTTGTGTTCTACTATGTTGCTTTTACTGTCTCCGCATACCGTAGCAGCAGACATAGCTTTGCAGACGAAACGTGTAACAGTTTCATAGAGAAGAGCGGCCAGTGTGACGATCTGGCTTAGAGTCGATTCGATAGCAAAGGACGAAAACGGGCGGATTTTAGGTGTGTTTACTACATTCGAACACCTTTCACACCCTTCCGTGCAACGTGGCTGCTAGACCTCACTTCATGCAAAATCTTAAGTTCCTAGCTCTTGTCCAAGGCACCAAAGCCGGCTAAAAAGTCGATAATCGACAACTAAAACTTGATTTGTATAGCTTCTTACTGGCTATCACATCAACTTAGAAGCTTCTTCTGCGTTCTACTATGGTCCTTTTAGTGTCTTCGCATACCACAGCACGCGACGTAGCTTTGCAGACGGAAAATGTAACCGTTTCTTAGAGAGGAGCGACCAATGTGACGATCTGGCATAAAGTCGATTCCATAGCAAATGACGAAAACGGGCAGATTTTACAGGTTTTCACTACATATGAACACCTTTCACATTCTCCCGTGCAACGTGGCTGCTAGACCTCCCTTCAGGCAAAATCTCAAGGAACTAGCTCATGTAAACGGCGCCAAAGCCGGCTAAAAAAACAATAATCGATAACTCGAACTTGAATTTTACTTCTTCTTACTGGCTATTACATCAACTAAGAAGCTTGTTTTTGTTCTACTTTGGTGCTTTTAGTGTCTCCGCATACCACAGCAAGTGAAATAGCTTTGCAGACGAAAAGTGTAACCGTTCCATAGAGAAGATCGGCCAATGTGACGATCTGGCATTAAGTCGATTCGATAGCAAATAACGAAAACGGGCAGATTTTACAGGTTTTTAATACATATGAACACTTTTCACATTCTCACGCGCAACGTGGTAATAGACCTCTCTTCAGGCAAAATCTTAAGGTACTAGCTCATGTCGAAGGCACCAAAGCCGGCTAAAGAGACAATAATCGATAACTAAAACTAAAATTGTAGTGCTTCTCACTGGCTAATACATCAACTTAGAAGCTTCTTCTGTGTTCTACTATTGTGATTTTAGTGTCTTCGCATACCGTAGCACGCGACATAGCATTACAGACGAAACGTGTAACCGTTTCATAGAGAAGAGCGACCAATGTGACGATATGTCATTAAGTCGATTCGATAGCAAATGACGAAAACGCTCGGATTTTACAGGTTTTTACTACCTACGAACACCTTTCACATTCTACCGTGCAACGCTTGCTGCTAGACCTCCCTTCATGCAAAATCTTAAGGTTCGAGCTCATGTCCATGGACCAAAGATGGCAAAAATGTCAATAATCGATGACTAAAACTTGAATTGTACTGCTTCTTACTGGCTATTACACCAACTTAGAAGCTTCTTGTGTGATCTACGATTGTGCTTTTCGTGTCTCCGCATACCGCAGCACGCGACATAGCTTTGCAGACGGAAAGTGTATCCGTTTCTTAGAGAACAGCGGCCAATGTGACGATCTGGCATTGAGTCGATTCGACAGCAAGTGACGAAAACGGGCGGATTTTAGAGGTTTTTACAACATTCGAACACCTTTCACACCCTTCCGTGCAACGTGGCTGCTAGACCTCACTTCATGCAAAACCTTAATGTCCTAGCTGTTGTCCAAGGCACCAAAGCCGGCTAAAAAGTCAATAATCGACAACTAAAACTTGATTTGTAAAGCTTCTTACTGGCTATCACATCAACTTAGAAGCTTCTTCTGCGTTCTACTATGGTCCTTTTAGTGTCTTCGCATACCGCAGCACGCGACATAGCATTACAGACGAAACGTGTAACTGTTTCATAGAGAAGAGCGGTCAATGTGACGATCTGGCATTAAGTCGATTCGATAGCAAATGACGAAAACGCTCGGATTTTACAGGTTTTTACTACCTACAAACAACTTTCTCATTCTACCGTGCAACGCGGTCTGCTAGACCTCCTTCATGCAAAATCTTAAGGTTCGAGCTCATGTCCATGGACCAAAGGTGGCAAAAATGTCAATAATCGATAACTAAAACTTGAATTGTACTGCTTCTTACCGGCAATTACATCAACTTAGAACCTTCTTTTGTGTTCTACTATGGTGATTTTAGTGTCTCCGCATTCCGCAGCACGCGGCATAGCATTACAGACGAAACGTGTAACTGTTTCATAGAGAAGAGCGGCCAATGTGACGATCTGGCATTAAGTCGATTCGATAGCAAATGACGAAAACGCTTGGATTTTACAGGTTTTTACTACCTACAAACAACTTTCACATTCTACCGTGCAACACGGTCTGCTAGACCTCCCTTCATGCAAAATCTTAAGGTTCGAGCTCATGTCCATGGACCAAAGGTGGCAAAAATGTCAATAATCGAAAACTAAAACTTGAATTGTACTGCTTCTTACTGGCTATTACACCAACTTAGAAACTTCTTGTGTGATCTACGATTGTGCTTTTAGTGTATCCGCATACAGCAGGACGCGACATAGCTTTACAGACGAAACGTGTAAGAGTTTCATAGAGAAGAGCGGCCAGTGTGACGATCTGGCTTAGAGTCGATTCGATAGCAAAGGACGAAAACGGGCGGATATTACAGGTTTTTACTACATACGAACACCTTTCACATTCTACCGTTCAACGTGGCTGCCTGACCTCTCTTCATGCAATATTTTAAGGTCCTATCTCATGTCCAAGGCACCAAAGCCGGCTAAAACGACAATAATTGAAAACTAAATTTGATTTCTACTGCATCTTACTATCTATCACATCAACTTAGAAGCTTCTTCTGCGTTCTACTATGGTCCTTTTAGTGTCTTCGCATACCACAGCACGCGACATAGCTTTGCAGACGGAAAGTGTAACCGTTTCTTAGAGAAGAGCGGCCAATTTGGCGATCTGGCATTAAGTCGATTCGACAGGAAATGACGAAACCGGGCGGATATTACAGGTTTTTACTACATATGAACACTTTTTACATTCTCCCGTGATACGTGGCCGCTAGACCTCTCTTCATGCATACTCTTAAGGTCCTAGCCATTGTCCAAGGCACCAAAGCCGGCTACAAAGTCAATAACCGATAACTAAAACTTGAATTGTACTGCTTCTTACTGGCTATTACATCAACTTCGGAGCTTATTTTATGTTCTACTTGGTGCTTTTAGTGTCTCCGCATACAGCAGCAAGCGACATAGCTTTGCTGACGATAAATATAACCGTTTCATAGAGAGGAGCGTACATTGTGACGATCTGGCATGAAGTCGATTCGATAGCAAATTACGAAAACGGGCGGATTTTACAGGTTTTTACTACATGTGAACACTTTTCACATTCTACCGTGCAACGCGGGCTGATAGACCTCCCTTCATGCAACATCTTAAGGTCCTAGCTCGTATCCAAGGCACTATAGCCAGCTAAATAGACAATAATAGAAAACTTAAACTTGATTTGTATTGCTTCTTACTGGCTATCACGTCAACTTACAAGCTTCTTCTGCGTTTTACTATGGTGCTTTTAGTGTCTTCGCATACCACAGCACGCGACATAGCTTTGCAGACGAAAAGTGTAACCGTTTCATAGAGAAGAGCGGGCAATGTGACGATCTGGCTTTCAGTCGTTTCGATACCAAAGGACGAAAACGGGCGGATTTTACAGGTTTTTACTACATATGAACACTTTTCACATTCTCCCGTGCAACTTAGATAATAGACCTCTCTTCAGGCAAAATCTTAAGGTTCCAGCTCATGCCCAAGGCATCAAAGCCGGCTAAAAAGACAATAATCGACGACTAAAACTCGATTTGTACTGCTTCTTACTGGCTATCACATCAACTTAGAAGCTTCTTCTGCGTTCTACTATGGTGCTTTTAGTGTTTCCGCATACCGCAGCACGTGACATAGCTTTGCAGACGAAAAGTGTAACCGTTTCATAGAGAAGATCGGCCAATGTGACGATCTAGTAATTAAGTCGATTCGATAGCAAATGACGAAAACGAGCTGTTTTTAAGGTTTTTACTAGATATGAAATCATTTCACATTCCCGCGTACAACATGGCTGCTAGACCTCGCTTAAGGCAAAATCATAAGGTACTAGCTCATGTCCATATCACCAAAGTCGGCTAAAAAGTCGATAATCGATAACTAAAACTTGAATTGTACTGCTCCTTACTGCCTATTACATCAACTTAGAAACTTCTTCTGTGTTCTACTACGGTGCTTTTAGTGTCTCCGCATACCGCAGCACGCGACATAGCTTTACAGACGAAACGTGTAACCGTTTCATAGAGAAGAGCGGCCAATGTGACGATCTGGTATTAAGTGTGAGATGATATACATGAGTTCCAAAAGAAATCCGCTGAAATTCCATTACTCGATAAATAGTATAATTCTCAAGGCTGTCAATTCAACTAAGTACCTGGGTGTTAAAATTACGAACAACTTCAGTTGGAAGGACCACATAGATAATAATGTCGGGAAGGCGAGCCAAAGGTTGCGGTTCATTGGCAGGACACTTAGAAAATGCAACAACTCCACTAAAGAGACAGCTTACACTACACTCGTTCGTCCTCTGTTAGAATATTCATGCGCAGTGTGGGATCCTTACCAGGTGTCTCCACATACCGCAGCACTCGTTATAGCTTTGCACACGATAAATTTAACCGTTTCAGGGAGAAAAGTGGCCAATGTGACGATCTGGCATTAAGTCGATTCGATAACAAATGACGAAAACGGGCGGATTTCTCAGGTTTTTACTACAAATGAACACTTTTCACATTCTCCCGTGCCACGCGGCTGCTAGTCCTCCTTTAATGCAAAAATCTTAAGGGCCTAGCTCTTGTCCAAGGCACCAAAGAAGGGTAAAAAGTCAATAATCGATAACTAAAACTTCAGTTGTACTGCTTCTTACTGGCTATTACATCAACTTAGAAGCTTTATCTGTTTTATACTATCGTGCTTTTAGTGTCTCTGCATACCGCAGCACGCGCCATAGCTTTGCACACGATAAATGTAACCGTTTCAGAGAGAATAGCGGCCAATGTGACGTTCTGGTTTTAGGTCGATTCTATAACAAATGACGAAAACGGGCGGATTTCTCAGGTTTTTACTACATATTAACACTTTTCACATTCTCCCGTGCAACGCGGCTGCTAGTCCTCCTTTAATGCAAAAATCTTTAACGCCTAGCTCATGTCCAAGGCACCAAAGAGGGGTAAAAAGTCAATAATCCATAACTAAAACTTCAATTGTACTGCTTCCTACTGGCTATTACATCAACTTAGAAGCCTCTTTTGTGTTGTACTATGGTGCCTTTAGTGTCTCGGCATACCGCAGCACGCGACATTGCTTTGCAGACGATAAATGTAACCATCTCAGAAAGAAGAGCGCCAATGTGAAGATCTGGCTTTAAGTCGATTCGATAACAAATGACGAAAACGGACGGATTTATCAGGTTTTTACTACATCTGAACAATTTTCACATTCTCTCATGCAGCGTGGCTGCTAGTCCTCCTTTCATGCAAAATCTTAAGGTACTAGCTCATGTCCATGGTATCAAAGCCGGTTAAAAAGTCAATAATCGATAACTAAAACTGGAATTGTACTGCTTCTTAGTGGCTGTTACATCAACTTAGAAGCTTCTTCTGTATTCTACTATGGTGCTTTTAGTGTCTCCGCATACTGCAGCACGCGACATAGCTTTGCAGACGATAAATGTAACCATTTCAGAGAGTAGGGCGGCCAATGTGACGACCTGGCTTTAAGTCGATTCGATAATAAATAACGAAAACGGACGGATTTTCCAGGTTTTCACTACATGTGAACACTTTTCACATTCGTCCGTGCAACGCGGCTCCCTGACTTCCCTTCATGCAAAATCTTTAGGTCTTAGCTCATGTCCAAGACACCACAGCCAGCTAAAAAGTCAATAATCGATAACTAAAACTTGAATTTTACTGCTTCTAACTGGCTATTACATCAACTTTGAAGATTCTACTGTGTTCTACTGTGGTTCTTTTAGTGTCTCCACGTACCGCAGCACGCGATATGGCTTTGCAGACGATAAATTTAACCGTTTCAGAGAGAAGAGCGGCCAATGTGACGATCTGGCTTTAAGTCGATTCGATAACAAATGGCGAAAAGGACGGATTTCGCAGGTTTTTACTATATATGAACACATTTCATATTCTCCCGTGCAACGTGTGTGCTAGACCTCCCTTCATCGAAAATCGTAAGGTCCTAGCTTATGTCCAAGACACCAAAGGCGGCTAAAAAGTCAATAATCGTTAACTAAAATTTGAATTGTACTGCTTCTTACTGGCTATTGTATCAACTTAGAAGCTTCTTCTGTGTTCTACTATGGTGGTTTTAGTGTCTCCGCATACCGCAGCACGCGACATAGCTTTACACACGAAGGATATAACCGTTTCAGAGAGAAGAGCGGCCAATGTGGCGATATGGAATGAAGTCGATTCGATAGCAAATTACGAAAACGGTCGTATTTTTCAGGTTTTTACTAGATTTAAACACTTTTCACATTCTTTCGTACAATGCGGCTCCCTCACCTCCCTTCATGCAAAATTTTAAGGTCTTACCTCATGTCCAAGGCACCAAAGCCAGCTAAAAAGTCAATAATCGATAACAAAAACTTTAATTTTACTGCTTCTAACTGGCGATTACATCAACTTCGAAGCTTCTTCTGTGTTGTACTGTGGTTCTTTTTGTGTCTCCACGTACCGCAGCACGCGATATAGCTTTGCAGACGTTAAATGTAACCCTTTCAGAGAACAGAGCAGGCAATGTGACGATCTGGCCTTAAGTCGATTCGATACTAAATTACGAAAACGGACGGATATCTCTTGTTTTTACTACATATGAACACCTTTCACATTCTCCCGTGCAACGTGGCTGCTAGACCTCGATTCATGCAAAATCGTAAGATACTAGCTCATGTCCAAGGCACCAAAGCCGGTTAAAAAGTCAATAATCGATAACTAAAACTTGAATTGTACTGCTTCTTAAAGGCTATTACTTCAACTTAGAAGCTTCTTCTGTGTTCTACTATGGTGCTTTTAGTGTCTCCGCATACCGCAGCACGCGACATAACTTTGCAGACGATAAATTTAACCGTTTCTGGGAGAAGAGCGGCCAATCTGACGGTCTGGCTTTAAGTCGATTCGATAACAAATGACGAAGACGGATGGATTTCTTATTTTTTTAATACATATGAACACTTTTCACATTCTCCCGTGCAACGCGGCTGCTAGTCCTCCTTTCATGCAAAATCTTAAGGTCCCGGCTCATGTCCAAGGCACCAAAGAATGGTAAAAATTCAATAATCGATAACTAAAACTTGAATTGTACTGCATCTTACTGGCTATTACATCAACTTAGAAGCCTCTTCTGAGTTCTACTATGGTGCGTTTAGTGTCTCCGCATACCACAGCATGCGACATAGCTTTACACACAACAAATGTAACGGTTTCAGACAGAAGAGCGACCAATGTGGCGGTGTGGAATGAAGTCGAATCGATAGCAAATGACGAAATCGGCCGTATTTCTCAGGTTTTAACTACATATGAACACTTTTCTCATTCTTCCGTGCAACGCGGCACCCTGACCTCCCTTCATACAAAATCTTAAGGTCTTAGCTCATGTTCAAGGCACCAAACCCAGCTAAAATCAATAATCGATAACTAAAATTTGAATTGTGTTGCTTCTAACTGCCTATTACATCAACTTCGAAGCTTCCTCTGTGTTCTACTGTGGTTCTTTTAGCGTCCACACGTATCGCAACACGCGATATAGCTCACAGTCCATAAAGACAGTCCTGATCGTTCATCATAGTAAAATAGCAGTGTTTTTGATCAATGTCTATGGAGTAAAAGAAAGTGCACACTGAAGTAGTGGATTTCCATGCAGTCTTGAAGAAGTAGTGTTTTCCTTCCAACAGAAAGACAGTGCTGGCTCTTCAGATGCTGACAGGTAATGGGCCACCACATAGCAAACCCACAGCAGAGTCAGCCCAAGTTTTGAAGAATATTGGTAGGTAGGTCGTCACAGAATAGGCCCATTGTAGTCCTGGTAGAGATTACGGTATTGGTGGGCCACCAGAGGTGCAGACCCATTGCAGTCCTTGTAGAAATAATGGTATTGGTGAGTCATCAAAGGTGTAGACCCACTGTAGTCCTTGTAGAGATGGCCAGCAGCTATCTGTTTGACTGTGCAGGCGCACAATCACCATTGAAGAGTCTTGCGGATAATATAACAAGTCCATAACCACCACTTGTGCACTCAGAAAAATTGTTTTTGAATTGTCCTTAGAACCAGCAATGCTGTTATCCATTCCCTTACTGAGTTATTAACACACGTGCAAACACTATCAGTCCCTACTTCTCACATATTGTCCATATACTATGACCAACAGAAACGTGTGACGTGAAATGTAATTTACAAGTTACTTAATTTGATGAACTGGTGTCAATTACAATTTTATAACATAAGAATGCAATAACAAAGGTACAAAATACATCTTTAAAGAACATAACAATACAGATAACATTTGCAGTAGTACAGGCTTTACAAAAGAATCGAAATAGCAAATATATCAGTGTTACAAAAATTACAACAAAAGTACATACATAAGGTTCAGAATAACTTTTGAAACATCAACTTCACACATGAGCATTAAAACAAAACACTATAAATAATGTCTGAACATATTTACAAAGAAAATGACATAGTATTTGAAAAATTCTACAACATAAATCTTATTAGCTAAACACATAAAGACAGGAAAAAGACAAATACACAAGGGTACATAAACACATAGAGGGATAATACGAAAGGAAAGGACAGGGTTTGTTTTACTGCAGTATTTTGCATAGAGATCTCCCTTAGTTCATCATTTTTCCAAAAAGTCCTATCTAAACCTGCTTTCTGTATTCGGTTCACATCCTCTTTCAAAAATAGTTTTTCTCCACTGTACACTACTTTTTTGGCCAAACCAGTTTCTTAAAGCTTCTCAATGCTTTTCTTCCAATTCATCATAGTTAGTTTCTTATATAGTCTACCCCCTCTTAAGCTAACTTAAATCTACTGAGCTCAGATACGAAACTAAGGGACGAGGCAATGCAGCAGCACAAAACAATTAACACAAACAGCAATGATAAAAAAATGGAAATTGGCAAAAAAAGGCAGCAATATTACAACTAATATAAGGCAAACAAGAAAAATAAATCAGTAATAAAATTAGCTTAACCTAGTAATACAAAGTGACATTCAGTAGCACTATGAATGGCAAGCAGCCGCAGCAAATGCTATAACTTATACCTAAACATGACAAAGCTGAAGCAGAAAAAATATTACAGTATAAATGTTTAATACCTATGTCACATCTTAACATTAGAGTGATGCATCACGAAAACATACGCTAGCAGATAAGTTACCAAATCGTAAAAAGATTATTTTTGCAATTCCTGTGAAGGGAAATGTCTATTTGTGTTCTCTTTTCTAAGAAAGTATCATAAAATGATTCTTTACTGGGTCTGTAGACAGAAAATAGTGATATTAGTACATCTATTAAATTTTGTTTTAGCCAATGCTGCAGTGCAGATAGAAACTGGATATTAAAGAAAATGAGCAATCTCTCAGCTATAAAGACAATAGATATAAAATATTTCTCATCATTTCATTTCAGTAAATATCATAAATTAAGAGCTTCACAGTGTAATCATATGTTTTCAGGTTTGGGCGTGGCGTATTTGCGATGCTTTCTACAAAGGAATGAATGTCAATAGCGAGGATAATGGCCTCTTTTTTTTTACCTGTGTCTCTGAAAGTCACACACTAATGGCTTTCTTTTTGTCAGGTGGTTGTCGCGCAGCTGGGTGCCCACGACGCATTACATGCAGTTGGTCACTTAACTGTCTTATCGAAATATTTACGACACCAGTTTCCGCTACAGTGGCAGGCTCATATAAAAAAATTCACAGGTCAAGAATTTGCGTTACACATCTGTAGAAACAAAATACTATTGATATAACAGTGTCCAAAAAATTTTCGTCGGCATTGTAATACGTTCACGCATTTACATACATCTCATAACTCTTAAAGTACGATTCTTGGTTTCCAACAACTTTTTTCACAAACCAGAGTCCCTAACCTCTTCTCATTATTTCTTACCTTATTCGTCGACACTTCTTCAATATTTCATCATAACAGATACATAGCATAATCAAATGACTCATATAGCATCGGCTTATTGATCATAAACATACCGCAAGAGCATAATACACATAGTAATCGTAATAATAACATCATAACACCTCAGTCAACTCTCAAAATCTCCGTAACTTCCTCCAATAATTTCAAAACCTAAAAAAAAAATTCTCTGCTCATGTCAAAAGTGTCATCTGCCTCAAACGTACTTTAAAAATCGTGATCCCATACCAAATATGTCATTCAAAGCTCTCATAGTATCACAATGGTTCCGAAAAAATATGAACAGTTCACAAAGTACAGACAAAATACAACTTCGTAAGTGTGAAGTTATCCAATGGTGTAATTACGTAAACATCTGTCGCTGATGTAGTAAAGTAAATGTTTGTCTCTCTCAGTTAAATGATCAGATAGCTGTGTAATTTATGTGTTAGAGAAATATGGTACCGATGTGTAAAGTTGTATAAGCAAATACCATATTAGCTAGGGCTCCTTGTGCTTGCCAAACACATGGTACACAAAGCATGCGTGTACCCCCCTGAGGATAATGTAATTATATCCTCAAGTGTTACAGATTACAGCAATGGAATGAAATGTATTACGGAAAACTTTCTTTGTAATTAAAATATGTTGAAAAATAAATAGTTTAATGCGTGTCCTGTAGCGCTAAATGTGCGTCTTGCTGTAAGACAATCTCTGTGGAAGTGTCGTAGTTGTTGTCCTCCGAAGGCTAAGTTCTGCAGAAGTCAATGTACTTACCTCATGATAAACGAAATTGAAATGCTATGCGTATAGATATCATAGTTATTACACTTATTGCCGTGATGAAGTAAGTACTGTACTGTACGTATTGTTGTGCTACAGAAAAGGCTGTCTCATTGTAGCTATACCACAAACGTTACTACTAAAACATGTTTTACTTTCCAGAAAAATTCAGAAAAACTGTGTAGATATAAAACAGATAAACTGCAAAAGCAACGTTGTAAATTGTCACTCATCAGTAGCGTCGTGATAAAATCGTGTAGCTGTCACATAAACTAACCACTGTATCATCTGGTATCTCACAGAAAGTACTTTAAATCCAGAATGTATTTTCAAGTAAACCAAAATGTTGCATTAAAATCCCATTAGCAATACTGGTAAATGTTCTAAGTATGTGAACCTTATGGTCGTTACGTAATCGTGCAACTAACAAGCAAGAATGTACACGCACAATAACACTGTGACGTCTGTTCACTATAACAATGCATTCGTAATTTCTGTTTAAATATGTTCCGTAGGTTCTAAACTGGATAGTAAACTTCAAACATTGTTGCATGTTAACAGTTTCTCAGTGTGACAAAGCATACTAGAAATGTGAAGTGAAATGTTTTATGGCAAAGACAAAGTTAAAAAGCAGATTATCTTTCAATAAACGGTTTTACATGTGAAATGTGGTGTAAACCTTTACTCTTCCTAGTACGCAGAGTTTCAACTTCAACGCAATTATCATGTGGTATACGTCGGATTCTGTAAGGTCCATTGTAAACTAGAAAGAATTTGTGACTCAAGTGTTTCTTCTTATGTGACAATGGATGAGCTTTAATGAGAACTTTCTGACCAATATATAATTTCTTTGCATTTGCTTTACCGTGTAATTTTTTCCTTTTGTCTGCAGCAGAATTTATATTTTTAATAGCCAAATCAATTATGTCTTTGTGTCGAAGTTTACGTGTATTCGGAAAAGGTACAAGCTCTCTGATTCTGTTTGGTGGTTCTTTATTCTTCAGTACAAGAACAGGTGGTAAAGCAGTGGAGTCATGAGGCATTTCATTCAGCACGTTTTGAAATAAGTGTAAATATCTGTCCCAATGCTGATGCTTTCTGTGACAATAAAGTCTGCAAAGCTTATTGATTTCTTTCATAATCCGTTCAGACGGGTTACAATGTGGTGAGTACAATGAAATAAAAACAGATTTGATTTTATGGTTACGAAGCATGCGTGACCAAACAGCAGATCTGAATTGCGGTCCGTTATCTGAAATTACTTTACTAACGTGTCCAACTTCACGTAAGAAATTTCTAACAAAGGCGTTGGATACAGACCGTCCAGTGGCTTTACGTAACGGAGTGAAAGAAACGAATTTTGAAGTAAGTTCAACAGCGACTAGAACGTACGAAAATCCATTAGATGTTCTGACAAGCGGTCCCAAGAGATCAACAGCAGCAAATTCTTTTAATTTAGAAGGAATGATAGGAAACAATGGAGCACGATGAGTGACAGTAGATGGTTTCGCCTTTTGACAAAGTTTACAAATAGACAAGACTCTTCGAATTCTCTTTTCCATATTGTTAAAATAACAAGTCGTTCGAAGAATATGATAACATTTTCGTGGACCAAAATGTGCATAGCTGAAATGAATGTACCAAATGAGCTTATTAACAAAATCGTCTGGAATGCAAAGTACCCATAGCTTGTCATCAACAGTGCATCGTTTGAACAGTATGTTGTTTCTAACCAGATAATAAAGCCGAATCTGTGTGTGTGTCTTTTCATGCCATTTACTTTTGATGTCTTTCCAAATCGGATCTTTGTCTTGTTCATGAGCAATGTCCTTTAAAGATGTGGTGATGAAGTTTTCAAAGGCGACTTTCTGGATGTAAAGAATACTGAAATTTCTCTCGAGGTTGCTTTCTGTGTTACTTTTCTCAAGCCCAGCCGGTGCGCGTGACAGTGCGTCCGCAACAATGTTCTCCTTGCCGGGAATGTAAACTATTGTGAAGTGGAATTCTTGCAGAAACAATGCCCAACGTTTTAACCTGTCATGATTTAATTTTGAAGACATAAGAAATTGTAATGCACGGTGGTCACTGTATACTTTTACGTGCTTACCATAAAGAAAGAAACGGAATTTGTTAAATGCCCAAACGATAGCTAAAGCTTCTAATTCAGTAACGGAATAATTTTTTTCAGATTTTGTTAGCACTCGGCTAGCAAAAGCAATGGTTTTCTGAACAGTAATGTCATTTTCTGTGTCTTCTTGAAATAAATGGGCACCAAGACCGACTTTAGAAGAATCCGTGCTTAGGCAAAAGTCTTGTGAAAGATCTGGATGAGCTAGTATTGGCGCGTTAAGGAGCGATTCTTTCAAAGAATTGAATTCCAACTGTGCTTGTTCGTCCCAGTTCCAAATAGTATTTTTTCCAGTGAGAGAACAAAGTTTTGGTGTAACTAGAATTTGCATATTCAGAAAACGACGGTAAAAATTTACGAGACCTAGAAAACTGCGGACTTGTTTTTTTGTGGATGGAATTGGAATGGCTCTGATTGCTTCTAACTTTTCAGGAACCGGCTGGATGCCTTCAGAAGAAATAATATGTCCCAAAAACTTCACTTTTGTCCTACCGAATTCAGACTTTTCCAAGTTAACTGTAATTCCAGATTCTGCAAAAATATGTAACACGCTGTTGAGGATGCGATTATGTTGTTCCCATGAGGCTTCTGCTATCAGAATATCGTCCACATATAAGGTGATGTGACGTTTTAAGAGCTCAGGTAATATGGAATTTAGCCCGCGAATGAATGCTGCCGAGGAAATGTTCAAACCAAAAGGAAGTTTCCGAAACTGATAACAAACGCCAAAACAAAGAAAAGCTGTATATTTTCTACATTCTGGATGAAGTTCGATCTGATAAAAGCTGGATCTGAGATCAATGGAAGACAACACTTTTACACCATTAAAATTTTGAAGAAGTTCTTCCAACGTTTGCGGCCTGTCTGTTTCAGGAATAATGATAGTATTGATTTGTCTCGAATCTAAGACAAGCCTGATCGATCCATTTTTCTTCTCAACAACATGTAATGGATTGTTGTATGAGCTTACTGCAGGCTCAATAATGCCGTCGTCAAGCATGGATTGTATTTCTGTTCTAACATGGTCCCTATAATGTGCTGGAATTACGTATGGTCTAACACAAAATTTAGTATGCTCATGAACACGAAATTGGTATTGAAATCCCTTGATTGTTCCTGTTTTGTGAGTAAAAACTGTGGAATGTGCTTGTAAAATCTCAGAAAGGTCCTGCCTATCAGTGTAATTACAATTCTCAATTGTTTGAATTTTATTCTGAATTAACTCATTAGTTTCAATTGTGCCGTCGATATCATCCCTGTCAGTACTTGCAGAGCGACTGTTAGTGTCTAGTTCCGTAGAAAATTCCGAACTGTTGTCTAACAGAAGGAAAATCCGATTAATTTCCTCGTCATGGTTTGAGAGCCAATCTTCAAATTTCAAAGCTATTGACTTACCTTCTTTCTCTAAACTTATTTCAGCATCGTGAAAGTTTAAGATTGCTTTGTATTCATTCAAAAAGTCTACTCCCAGTATAATTTCCGTCGACAACAATGGAACAATAAGAAAGTTCATAGAGAAGCTGTGGCTCTGACAAAAGAATTCTAAGTTGGTTTGTTGGTGTACATCTACACTTTTTCCAATGACTGCACTTTGTAATTTAATCTTGCGTAACGGAAGTGTGGGGCAATCGTTCGATTTATTGCATTTGCTAAAAGCTGTTTCACTAATTACTGAAATGGGACTGCCTGAGTCAAGTACTGCCGTAAATTTTACGTCATTTACAGTAATGTGAATCACAGGATATGCAATGTTGTTGTGTTTTACGTCGTGTTCCTGGAGTAATATGTCCCTAATTTCTTCCATTTTAACGTAATTACTAGCTACGGCAGCTGCGTCGTCAGTTTGATAACTACGTTTTGAGGCTGCCAGCGGTATGAGTCATTGCCTACTGTGTCTTTGTTGGCGCGCGTCGTTATTGGGATTTGGAGACCTAACTTCTACAAATTCACCTTGTCGAGAGGGCCCTGCTCTGTTTGATTCCCGCCAGTTCTGCTGCAATTCAGGTCTGTCGTTACGATCATATCGTCTGTCGTCATGTCGGTAGATTCCATAGTTTCTTTCTTGTCGGTCACGTGGTGGAGAATTTCTCTCTGAATCGTAACTGCGCGCTGGACCGTTGCGTCTAAAGTTATTCTGTCTCCCTTGATAGTAATTATTTTGGTTCCCATATTGTCTGTTTCTCTGATTGTCTCTGTGATAGTCATTACCGCGGAGAGGTGACCTTTCCCTGTAATTATTACTACTCTGCCAACGGTTGTCATACGGGTGGTGTCTGTTTTGGTCACGATTTGTATTGTGAGAATAGCCTTGTCGTGTCCAGTTATTATTTCTTTCATCGCGGAATTGCGACGGATGTGACCTGTAATTGTTGTGTTCCTGTTTTCGCGTTCCGCGATTGTCAGTGTCAATTTCTAATTCTTGTAAGAGTCCCTGAAAAGCTTCAATGTCGTCTTTGCAACGGCCTGCCAAAATAATATGCCGTAAATGTTCAGGCAATTTGATTAAGCAAATGCGGATGAGTTCTGACAGGCTGTATGGGTTTGACAGGTACTGATTCTTGTGCAACATGTCTTCAAAATATTTCACAAGACTGGAAAATTCAGATTGTTCGAAATGTTTCATCATCATGATGCCATGTTTTACTCGGTCTTGTGTGGCTTGCGGCCAATATGCTGAGAGGAAGGCATGGTAAAATTCTCCTTCACTGTGGCAATCGTGAATGACCGATCGCATTCTTACAGCTGGTTCATTCTCTAAGCAGCCATACATAAATTCTAATCTGTGCTCTAGTGACCAGTTGGGAGGAAAACAATGAGAGAATTGATGGAGCCACGCTTGTGGATGAATGTCGTTGCCAGAATTCTTAAATGTTTTGAATTTACGTGCAGTAATGAACAGCTTATAGTCAAAATCATCGTCTCGGCGGGTAGCATATCGGTCATTGTTACGTCGTGTCGGCGGTTCCATCTCAGAATTCGGTGTACCTTGCCAATTTCTTTCATAATTTCCGAAGTGCCCTGTGATATTATTTTGTGGCTGTTCCGTATTTCTATGTCGCTCTTTCCGTGTTGGAGCGCGAGTGTCCTCTGAAATACGTAATTGTTGTATTACCTGTGTCAGCTGATCCTGTACTTCCCGGATTTCTCTTTGGTGTTGCGTACTAATTTGATTCAGACTTTGTTTGAATTTCCTAATTTGTTCGCACTCTTCTGTGTCATTAAAGACTACCGGTTTTGTGTCATTCAAATTATCATCTACCTTCGTAGATAAATTAGTGAACTGATCCGAAAGTTCGGCTACTTTCTCCGATAGTGAACACATTTCCTCAGTGTGATTTTCTGAACCAAATTTCAGAATGTCCATTTGTGTTGAAATCGAATCTACTGTGTCCTTTAAGTTTTCCTGAGTTCTTGCAAGTTGCATAACCGAATCGGTGGATGCAACTGAGTCCATTTTAGCTTGCAAGGTGTCGTGATTTTAACGAACAACAGTTTGCAATTCTTTTATGGCTGCTTCGTGATTCTGTAATGAGTTTTCATGCCGCGAAAAAATAGGTTGAAAATGCTCACAAATTTGTGTTTTTACGTCATTACAGATTTTTTGACATTTCGATTCAATGTTATGTAACTCAGTAGTTAAATCTTCACGTGTTTGTTCAAGTGTGGTGTCTAACTTCCGAAGATTATGTTCCATTGTGTCCAACTGTTGCTGTGTTTGTCTCTGATTTTGTTCCATTGTGTCTAACTTTTGAAGATTTTGTTCCATTGTGTCTAACTTTTGAAGATTATGTTCCATTGTGTCTAACTTTTGAAGATTTTGTTCCATTGTGTCTAACTGTTGCTGTGTTTGTCTCTTGTTTTGTTTTATTTGTTGCATTAATTGCAATAATAATGTATTAGTGTCTGGAATTTGATCATCTATGCATTTCATCAGTGCATTTGCACCGGCAACATTCACAGTTTGACAAGCAGAAAATGTGTCTCGGCTTATTTGAGAAAACGGTGAGGACGCAAACCTGAATGTACAGTATTTGCAAGATTGTGTCCTGTCATATCGGATTCCTGACGCGAGCTGTTGCCGACCAATCGATCGATAATGCTTCCCTGTTCACTAACTGTTTCACTTCCTACACCATTATTTGCAGCCCGCTCCATTTTCCTATGCACTATTACCAAATTACTACTTTGAACATTTGTGAATTCATTACATGGTGGCGCTAACACATTGCTTCCGTCTTCACTGTCATTTCCCAGTTTACTTTGTAGCCTAGTATTACGTTTTTCACACGCCATTATTGTCACAATATTTCACACGATAAAACAGAAAAGCACAATTTGAAGAGCAAAAATAACAGAACACATTAACATAGCACTGAAAATAATATCTAGTTAATTGCAAGCGCAGCTGCGAAATACTTGGTGCAACTCTACATGCATGCCACAACTGTTGTACTGTACAACAATGAAAGACTACAACTACAAAGGAAATTCACTCTAAGATTAGGCGCTAGCAATAAACAAAAGCTACACTAATTACACAAACTACAAGGAAAAAATCAGAAGATTCCAGTGAGGTATCCTCGGCTAAGGGTCGACATATGAAACGTCCCCTTAGAAAAATTATACAAGACTGTGCTTAAATTGACACACAATAGTTTTTAGCGCAACGCAATCTGACTTTCAATAATCCCTACAAAAGAATGGCCCTGACTAACGTTAACCTATATGTTTCACAAATCACTTACCTCACAAAAATCTTCGTTACTCGAACTACTGCAATACAGCGAGCGCCACTACTGCCAGCTAACTAAAATAATCAAACTGCGGAAGGCACTAACTACTGATAGGTACAGTTAGCAAATGAAAGATTTTGATAGAGAACAAACAATGTATTTACTTTAATAGTCATAATATATATATCAGTTCATGACACCAATTCTTACAAATTTCAAAACTCCGCCATCTCTCTCCCCACGTCCACCACTGCTGGCGGCTCACCTCCAACTGCGCAACGCTACGCGCTGTTAGCATCCAGCTGCCGCTGCCCAACACTACAATGGCAGACAACAATGCAAACTAAACACAGACTGCACACGGCACAGCCAGTGATTTTTTCATACCGAGCGCTATGTGGCGTTACCAATAAGAAGACCTAAACAGCCTACTTACAAGCTCATGTCCAAGGCACCAAAGATGGGTAAAAAATTAATAATCGATAACTAAAACTTGAATTGTACTACTTCTTACTGGCTATTACATCAACTTAGAAGCTTCATCTGTGGTATACTATGGTGCTTTTAGTGTCTCCGCATACCGCAGCACGCGACATACCTTTGCAGACGATAAATGTAACCGTTTCAGAGAGAAAAGCGGCCAATGTGACGATTTGGCCTTAAGTCGATTCGCTAACAAATGACGAAAACGGACGGATTTCTCAGGTTTTTACAACATATGAACACTTTTTACATTCTTCCGTGCATCGCGGCTGCTAGTGGTCCTTCCATGCAAAATCTTAAGGTCCTAGCACATCTACAAGACACCAAAGAAGGGTAAAAAGTGAATAATCGATAACTAGTACTTGAATTGTACTGCTTCTTACTGGCTATTACATCAACTGAGAAGCTTCTTCTGTGTTCTGCAATGGTGCTTTAAGTGTCCCCGCATACCGCATCACGCTACATAGCTTTGCAGACGATAAATGTAACCGTTTCAGACAGAAGAGCGGCCAATGTGACGATCTGGCTTTAAGTCGTAACGATAACAAATGACGAAAACGGACGGATTTCTCTGGTTCTTACTACATATAAACTCTTTTCACATTCTCCCGTGCAACGCGGCTGCTTGTCCTCGTTTCATCCAAAATCGTAAGGTCCTAGCTCATGCCCAAGGCAACAAAGAAGGGTAAAAGGTGAATAATCGATAAGTAAAACTTGAATTGTACTGCTTCTTACTGTTTAATACACCAACTTAGAAGATTCTTCTGTGTTCTACTATGTTGCTTTTAGTGTCTCCGCATACCGCAGCACGCGACATAGCTTTGCAGACGATAAATGTAACCGTTTCAGAGAGAAGAGCGGCCAATGTGACGATCTGGCTATAAGTCGATTCGATAGCAAATGACAAAAACGGATGGATTTCTCAAGTTTTTACCACATATGAACACTTTTCACATTCTCCCATGCAACACTGCTGCTAGTCCTCCTTTCATGCAAAATCTTAAGGTCCTAGCTCTTCTCCTAGGCACAAAGGCCGGCTAAAACGTCAATAATCGATAATTAAAACTTGAATTGTACTGCATCTTACTGGCTATTAAATCAACGTAGAATTTTTCATCTGTAATCTACTATGGTGCTTTTAGTGTCACCGCATACCGCAGCACGCTACATAGATTTGCAGACGACAAATGTAACCGTTTCACATAGAATAGCGGCGAATGTGACGATCTGGCTTTAAGTCGATTCGTTGACAAATGACGAAAACCGGCGGATTTCTCAGGTTTTCACTACATATGAACACTTTTCACATTCTCCCAAGCGACGCGTCTGCTAGTTCTCCTTTCATGCAAAATCTTAAGGTCCTAGCTCATGTCCAAGGCACCAAAGCCGGATAAGAAGTCAATAATCGATAACTAAAACTTGAGTAGTACTGCTTCTTACTGGCTATTACATCAACTTAGAAGTTTTTTCTGTGTTCTACTATTGTGCTTTTAGTGTCTTCGCATACCGCAGAACGCGACATAGCTTTGCAGACGATAAATGTAACCGTCCCAGAGAAAAGAGCGGATAATGTGACGATCTGGCTTTGAGTCGATTCGATAACGAATGACGAAAACGGACATATTTCTCCTGTTTTTACTACATATGAACACAGTTCACATTCTGCCGTGCAACGCGGCTGCTAATCCGCCATTCATGCAAAATCTTAAGGTCCTAGCTCATGTCCAAGGCACCAAAGCCAGTTAAAAAGTCAATAATCGACAACTAAAATTTGAGTTCAACTGCCTGTTACTGGCTATTACATCAACTTAGAAGCTTCTTCTGTGTTCAACTATGGTCTTTTTAGTGTCTCCGCATGCCGCCGCACGCGACATACCTTTGCAGACGATAAATGTAACCGTTTCAGAGAGAATAGTGGCCAATGTGTCGATCTGGCTTTAAGTCGATTCGATAACAAATGACGAAAACGGACGGATTTCTCAGGTTTTTACCACATATGAACACAGTTCACATTCTCCCGTGCAACGCGGCTGCTAGTCCGCCATTCATGCTAAATCTTAAGGTCCTAGCTCATGTCCAAGGAACCAAATAAGGCTAAAAAGTCAATAATCGATAACTAAAACTTGAATTGTACTGCTTCTTGCTGGCTTTTACATCAACTTAGAAGCTTCTTCTGTGTTCTACTATGGTGCTTCTAGTGTCACCGCATACCGCACCACGCGACATAGCTTTGCAGACGATAAATGTATCCGTTTCAGAGAAAATAGCGGCCTTTGTGACGATCGGGCTTTAAGTCGATTCGATAACAAATGAAGAAAACGGACGGATTTCTCAGGTTTTTACTACATATGAACACTTTTCACATTCTCCCGTGCGACGCGGCTGCTAGTACGCCTTTCACGCAAAATCTTAAGGTCCTAGCTCATGTCCAAGGCACCAAGGAAGGCTAAAAAGTCAATAATCGATAACTAAAACTTGAATTGTACTGCTCCTTACTGGCTATTACATCAACTACTATGGTGCTTTTAGTGTCTCCGCATACCGCAGCACGCGACATAGCTTTTCAGAAGATAAATGTAACCGTTCCAGAGAGAAGAGCGTCCAATGTGACGATCTGGCTTTAAGTCTATTCGATAACGAATGGCAAAAATGGGCGGATATCTCATGTTTTTACTACATATGAACACTTTTCACATTCTCCAGTGCGACGCGGCTACTAGTACGCCTTTCACGCAAAATCTTAAGGTCCTAGCTTATGTCCAAGGCACCAAGGAAGGCTAAAAAGTTAATAATCGATAAGTAAATTTTGATGTACTGCTTCTTACTGGCTTTTACATCAACTTAGGAGTTTCTTCTGTGTTCTACTATGGTGCTTTTAGTGTCTCCGCATTTCGCAGCACGCGGCATAACTTTGCAGGCGATAAATATAACTGTTTCAGAGAAAATAGCGGCCAATGTGACGATCTGGCTTTAAGTCGATTCGATAACAAATGACGAAAACGGACAGATGTCTCCGGTTTTTACTACATATGAACACTTTTCACTTTCTCGCGTGCAACGCGGCTGCTAGTCCTCCTTTCATGCAAACTCTTAAGGTCCTACCTCATGTCCAAGGCACCAAAGAATGGTAAAAAGTCAATAATCCATAGCTAAAACTTGAATTGTACTGGTTCTTACTAGCTATTACATCAACTTAGAAGTTTCTTCTGTGTTCTACTATGGTGCTTTTAGTGTCACCGCATACCGCAGCACGCGACATAGCTTTGCAGACGATAAATGTAACCGTTTCAGAGAGAAGAGCGGGCAATGAGAATATCTGGCTTTAAGTCGATTCGGTAACAAAGGAGGAAAATATACGGATTTTTGAGGTTTTTACTACATATGAACACTTTTTACATTCTCTCGTGCAACGCGGCTGCTAGTCCTCTTCTCATGCAAAATCTTAAGGTCTTACCTCATGCCCAAGGCACCAAAGAAGGGTAAAAAGTCAATAATCGATAATTAAAACTTGAATTGTACTGCATCTTACTGGCTATTACATCAACTTAGAAGCTTTTTCTGTGTTCTACTATTGTGCTTTTAGTGTCTTCGCAAACCGCAGAACGCGACATAGCTTTGCAGACGATAAATGTAACCGTTCCAGAGAGAAGAGCGGCCAATGTGACGATCTGGCTTTGAGTCGATTCGATAACGAATGACGACAACGGACATATTTCTCCTGTTTTTACTACAGATGAACACAGTTCACATTCTCCCGTGCAACGCGGCTGCTAATCCGCCATTCATGCAAAATCTTAAGGTCGTAGCTCATTTCCAAGGAACCAAGGATAGCTAAAAAGTCAATAATCGATAACTATAACTTGAATTGTACTGCTTCTTACTGGCTTTTACATCAACGTAGAAGTTTCCTCTGTGTTATACTATGGTGCTTTTTGTGTTTCCGCATGCCGCAGCACGCAAAATAGCTTTGCAGACGATAAAAGTAAACGTTTGAGAGAGAATAGCGGCCAATGTGACGATCTGTCTTTAAGTCGATTCGATGACAAAAGACGAAAACGGACGGATTTCTCAGGTCTTTACTACATATGAACACTTTTCACATTCTCCCAAGCAAAGCGTCTGCTAGTCCTCCTTTCATGCAAAACCTTAAGGTCCTAGCTCATGTCCAAGGCACCAAAGCCAGCAAAAAAGTCAATAATCGATAACTAAAACTTGAGTTCAGCTGCTTCTTACTGGCTATTACATCAACTTAGAAGCATCTTCTGTGTTCAGCTATGGTGTTTTTAGTATCTCCGCATTCCGCCGCACGCGACATACCTTTGCAGACGATAAATGTAACCGTTTCAGAGAGAATAGCGGCCAATGTGACGACCTCTTTAAGTCGATTCGATAACAAATGACGAGAAAGGACGGGTTTCTCAGGTTTTTACTACATATGAACACTTTTCACATTCTCCCGTGCAACGCAGCTGCTAGTCCTCCTTTCGTGCAAAATCTTAAGGTCCTAGCTCATGTCCAAAGCACCAAAGAATGGTAAAAAATCAATAATCGATAGCTAAAATGTGAATTGTACTGCTTCTTACAGGCTATTACATCAACTTAGAAGCTTCTTCTGTGTTCTACCATGGTGCTTTTAGTGTCTCCGCATACCGCAGCACGCGACATAGCTTTTCAGACGATAAATTTAACCGTTTCAGAGAGAATAGCGGCCAAAGTGACGATCTGGCTCTAAGTCGATTCTATAACAAGTGACGAAAACGCACGGATTTCTCAGGTTTTTAGTATATATGAACACTTTTCACATCCTCCCGTGCACCGCGGCTGCTAGTCCTCTTTTCATGCAAAATCTTAAGGTCCTAGCTCATGTCCAAGGCACCAAAGAAGGGTAAAAAGTTAATAATCGATAGCTAAAACTTGAATAGTACTGCTTCTTACTGGCTATTACATCAACTTAGAAGCTTCTTCTGTGTTCTACTATGGTGCTTTTAGTGTCTTCGCATACCGCAGAACGCGACATAGCTTTGCAGACGATAAATGTAACCGTTCCAGAGAGAAGAGCGGCCAATGTGACGATCTGGCTTTAAGTCGATTCGATAACAAATGACGAAAATGGACGGATTTCTCAGGTTTTTACTACATATGAACACAGTTCACATTCTCCCGTGCAATTCGGCTCCTAGTCCGCCATTCATGCTAAATCTTAAGGTCCTAGCTCATATCCAAGGAACCAAATAAGGCTAAAAAGTCAATAATCAATAACTGAAACTTGAATTGTACTGCTTCTTGCTGGCTTTTACATCAACTTAGAAGCTTCTTCTGTGTTCTACTATGGTGCTTTCAGAGTCTCGGCATTCCGCAGTACGCGCCATACCTTTGCAGACGATAAATGTAACCGTTCCAGAGACAAGTGCGGCCAATGTGACGATCTGGCTTTGAGTCGATTTGATAACAAATGACGAAAACGGACGGATTTCTCAGGTTTTTACTACATATCAACACCTTTCACATTCTTCCGGGCAAAGCGGCTGCTAGTCCTCCTTCCATGCAAAATCTTATGGTCCTAGCTCATGTCCAAGGCACCAAAGCCGGCTCAAAAGTCAATAATCGATAACTAAAACTTGAATTGTACTGCTTCTTACTGGCTATTACATCAATTTAGAAGGTTTATCTGTGTTCTACTATGGTGCTTTTAGTGTCTCCGCATACCGCAGCACGCGACATAGGTTTGCAGACGATTAATGTAACCGTTGCAGAGAGAAGAGCGGCCAATGTAACGATCTGGCTTTTAGTCGATTCTATAACAAATGTCGAAAACGGACGGATTTCTCAGGTTTTTACTGTATATAAACACAGTTCACATTCTCCCGAGCACCGCGGCTGCTAGTCCTCTTTTCATGCAAAATCTTAAGGTCCTAGCTCATGTCCAAGGCACCAAGGAAGGGTAAGAAGTCAATAATCGATAGGTAAAACTTGAATTGTACTGCTTCTTACTGGCTATTACATCAACTTAGAAGCTTGTTCTGTGTTCTACTATGGTGCTTTTAGTGTCTTCGCATACCGCAGCACGTGACATAATTTTGCAGACGATAAATGTAACCGTTTAAGCGAGAAGAGCGGCCAATGTGACGATCTGGCTTTGAGTCGATTCGATAACGAAAGACGAAAAAGGACGGATTTCTTCTGTTTTTACTACATATGAACACAGTTCACATTCTCCCGTGCAACGCGGCTGCTAGTCCGCCATTCATGCAAAATCTTAAGGTCCTAGCTCATGTCCAAGGAACCAAGGAAGGCTACAAAGTCAATAATCGATAACTAAAACTTGAATTGTACTGCTTCTTACTGGCTTTTACATCAACTTAGAAGTTTCTTCTGTGTTACACTATGGTGCTTTTTGTGTCTCCGCATACCGCAGCACGCGACATAGTTTTGCAGACGATAAATGTAACCGTTTCAGAGAGAATAGCGGTCAATGTGACGATCTGGCTTTAAGTCGATTCGATAACGAATGACGAAAACGGACGGATATCTCAGGTTTTTACTACATATGAACACTCTTCACATTCTCCCGTGCAACGCGGCTGCTAGTACTCTTTTCACGCAAAATCTTAAGGTCCTAGCTCATGTCCAAGGCAACAAGGAAGGCTAAAAAGTCAATAATCGATAACTAAAACTTGAATTGTACTGCTTCTTACAGGCTATTACATCAACTACTATGGTGCTTTTAGTGTCTCCGCATACCGCAGCACGCGACATAGCTTTTCACACGATAAATGTAACCGTTCCAGAGAGAAGAGCGTCCAAAGTGACGATCTGGCTTTAAGTCTATTCGATAACGAATGACGAAAGTTGGCGGATTTCTCAGGTTTTTACTAGAAATGAACACTTTTCACATTTTCCCGTGCAACGCGGCTGCTAGTCCTCCTTTCATGCAAAATCTTTAGGTCCTAGCTCATGTCCAAGGCAGCTAAGAAGGGTAAAAAGTCAATAGTCGATAGCTAAAACTTGAATGGTACTGCTTTTTAAAGGCTATTACATCAACTTAGAAGCTTCTTCTGTGTTCTACTATGGTGCTTTTAGTGTCTCCGCATACCGCAGCACGCGACATAGATTTGCAGACGACGAATGTAACCGTTTCAGAGAGAATAGCGGCCAATGAGGCGATCTGGCTTTTACTCGATTCGAGAACAAATGACGAGAACGGACGGGTTTCTGAGGTTTTTTCTACATATGAACACTTTTTACATTCTCCCGTGCAACGCACCTGCTAATCCTCCTTTCATGTGAAATCTGAAGGTCCTAGCTCATGTCCAAGTCACCAAATAAAGATAAAAAGTCAATAATCGATAACTAAAACTTGAATTGTACTGCTTCTTACTGGCTATTATATCAACTTAGAGCTTCTTCTGTGTTCTCCTATGGTGCTTTTAGTGTCTATGCATACCGCAGCACGTGACATAGCTTTGCAGACGATTAATGTAACCGTTTCAGAGAGAATAGCGGCCAATGTGACGATCCCTTTATGTCGATTCGATAATAAATGAGGAAAACGGACGGATTTCTTAGGTTTTTACTACATATGAACACTTTTCACATTCTCCCGTGCAACGCGTCTGCTAGTCCTTCTTTCATTCAAAATCTTAAGGTCCTATCTCATGTCCAAGGCACCAAAGCCGGATAATAAGTCAATAATCGATAGCTAAAACTTGAATTTTACTGCTTCTTACTGGCTATTACATCAACTTAGAAGTTTCTTCTTTGATCTACTATGACGCTTTTAGTGTCTCCGCATACCGCAGAACGCGACATAGCTTTGCAGACTATAAATGTAACCGTTTCAGAGAGAAGAACGGTCAATGTGAAGATCTGGCTTTACGTCGATTCGATAACAAAGGAGGATAACGGACGGATTTTTCAGGTTTTTGCTACATATGACCAGTTTTGACATTCTCTCGTGCAACGCGGCTGCTAGTCCTCCTCTCATGCAAAATCTTAAGGTCTTATCTCACGTCCAAGGCACCAAAGAAGGGTAATAAGTCCATTATCGATAGCAAAACTTGAATTGTGCTGCTTCTTACTGGCTATTACATAAACTTAGAAGCTTCTTCTGTGTTCTACTATGGTGCTTTTAGTGTCACCGCATACCTCAGCACGCGACATAGCTTGGCAGACGACAAATGTAACCGTTTCAGAGAGAAGAGCGGTCAATGTGAATATCTGGCTTTAAGTCGATTCGATAACAAAGGAAGAAAATGGACGGATTTTTCAGGTTTTTACTACATATGAACACTTTTCACATTCTCCCGTGCGACGCGGCTGCTAGTACGCCTCTCACGCAAAATCTTAAGGTCCTAGCTCATGTCCAAGGCACCAAGGTAGGCTAAAAAGTCAATAATCGATAGCAAAAACTTGAATTGTACTGCTTCTTACTGGCAATTACATCACCTTAGAAGCTTCTTCAGTGTTCTACAATGACGATTTTAGTGTCTCCGCATTCCGCAGCACGCGACATAACTTTGCAGACGATAAATGTAACTGTTTCAGAGAGAATAGTGGCCAATGTGACGATCTGGCTTTAAGTTGATCCGATAACAAATGACGAAAACGGACAGATTTCTCCGGTTTTTACTACATACGAACACTTTTCACATTCTCGCGTGCAACGCGGCTGCTAGTCTTCCTTACATGCAAATTCTTAAGGTCCTACCTCATGTCCAAGGCACCAAAGAAGCGTAAAAAGTGAATAATCCATAGCTAAAACTTGAATTGTACTGCTTCTTACTGGCTATTACATCAACGTAGAAGCTTCTTCTGTGTTCTAATATGGTGCTTTTAGTGTCTCCGAATTACGCCGCACGTGACATACCTTTGCAGACGATAAATGTAACCGTTTCAGAGAGAGGAGCGGCGATTGTGACGATCTGGGTTTAAGTCGATTCGATAACAAATGACGAAAACGGACGGAATTCTCAGGTTTTTACTACATATGAATACATTTCACATTCTCCCGTGCAACGCGGCTGCCAGGAATCCTTTCATACAAAATCTTAAGATCCTAGATCATGTCCAAGGCACCAAAGAAGGGTAAAATCTCAATTATCGATTACTAAAACATGAATTGTACTGCTTCTTACTGGCTATAACATCAATTTAGAAGTTTCTTCTTAGTTCTACTATGACGCTTTTAGTGTCACCGCATACCGCAGAATGCGACATAGCGTTGCAGACGATAAATGTAACCGTTTCATAGGGAACAGCGGCCAATGTGTTGATCTGGCTTTAAGTCGATTCGATAACAAACGACTTAAACGGACGGGTTTCTCATGTTTTTACTACATATTAACACTTTTCACATTCTTCCGTGCAACGCGGCTGCTAGTAATTTTTTCATGCAAAATCTTAAGATCCTAGCTCTAGTCCAAGGCTCCAAAGAAGGGTAAAAAGTCAATAATCGATTACTAAAACTTGAATTGTACTGCTTCTTACTGGCTATTACATCAAATTAGAAGCTTCTTCTGTGTTCTACCATGGAGCTTTTAGTGTCTCCGCATACCGCAGCACGCGACATAGCTTTTCAGACAATAAATTTAACCGTGTCAGAGAGAATAGCATCCAATGTGGCGATCTGGCTTTTAGTCGATTCGAGAACAAATGACGAGAACGGACGGGTTTCTCAGGTTTTTTCTACATATGAACACTTTTCACATTCTCCCGTGCAACGCACCTGCTAGTCCTCCTTTCATGTGAAATCTTAAGGTCCTAGCTCATATCCAAGGCACCAAAGAAGGGTAAAAAGTCATAATCGATAGCTAAAACTTGAATTGTACTGCTTCTTACTGGCTATTACATCAACTTAGAAGCTTCTTCTGTGTTCTCCTATGGTGCTTTTAGAGTTTTCGCATACCGCAGCACGCGATATAGCTTTTCAGACAATAAATGTAACCATTTCAAAGAGAATTGCAGCCAATGTGGCGATGTGGCTTTAAGTCGATTCGATAACAAATGACGGAAACGGACGGGTTTCTCAGGTTTTTGATACATATGAACACTTATCACATTCTCCCGTGCAACACGGCTGCTAGTCCACCTTTCATGCAAAATATTAAGGTCCTAGTTCGTGTCCAAAGCACCAAAGAATGGTAAAAAAATCAATAATCGATAACTAAAATATGAATTGTAATGTTTCTTACAGGCTATTACATCAACTTAGAAGCTTCATCTGTGTTCTACCATGCAGCTTTTAGTGTCTCCGCATACCGCAGCACGCGACATAGCTTTTCAGACGATAAATTTAACATTTTCAGAGAGAATAGCGTCCAATGTGACGTTCTGACTTTTACTCGATTCGACAACAAATGACGAGAACGGACGGATTTCTCAGGTTTTTCTACATATGAACACCTTTCACATTCTTCCGTGCAACGCGGCTGCTAGTCCTCCTTTCATGCAATATCTTAAGGTCTTAGCTCATTTCCAAGGCAACAAAGCCTGCTAAAAAGTCAATAATCCATTACTAAAACTTGAGTAGTACTGCTTCTTACTGGCTATTACATAAACTTGGAAGCTTCTTCTGTGTTCTCCTACGGTGCTTTTAGTGTCTTCGCATACCGCAGCACGCGACATAGCTTTTCAGACAATAAATGTAACCGTTTCAAAGAGAATTGCGGCCAATGTGGCGATCTGGCTTTAAGTCGATTCGATAACAAATGACGAGAACGCACGGATTTCTCAGGTTTTTAGTACATATCAACACTTTTCACATTTTCCCGTGCAACGCAGCTGCTAGTCCTCCTTTCATGCAAAATGTTAAGGTCCTAGCTCATGTACAAAAGCACCAAAGAAGGGTAAAAAGTCAATAACCGATAACTAAAACTCGAATTGTACTGCTTCTTACTGGCTATTAGATCAACTTAGAAGCTTCTTCTGTGTTCTACTGTGGTGCTTCTAGAGTCTCCGCATACCGTAGCACGTGACATTGCATTGCAGACGATAAATGTAACCGTTTCAGAAAGAAGAGCGGACAATGTGACGATCTGGTTTTAAGTCGATTCGATATCAAATGACGAATACGGACGGATTTCTCTGGTTTTTACTACATATGAACACTTTTCACAATCTGCAGTGCAACGCGGCTAATAGTCCTCCTTTCATGCAAAATCTTAAGTTCCTAGCTCATGTCCAAATTCACCAAAGAAAGGTGTCGATGAAAACACAGAAATTGCATCGCGATTGAATACAACAGGCACCATGCGGACTTTTCCCCATGGGAGTAATGTCTCAAACTCTCCACGCTTTGATCGCTCCCTAGCAGACCAATAGTAGTTTCCGAAGCACATCTGGAGGCAGTTTGTAATCTGTGGACCTTCAGAGTGTTGATGAAACACAGAAGTTGCACCGAAATGGAATACAACATTCACCATGCGAACTTTTCTCCTTGGGAGTAATGTCTCAAACTGTCTGCGCTTTGATCGATTCCTTGGAGACCAGTAGTGGTTTCTGAAGCACATCTGGAGGCAGTTTGTAATTGTGGACCTTCAGAGTGTTGATGGATCACAGAAATTGTATCGAGATTGAATACAACAGGCACCATGCGAAATTTTCTCCATAGGACTAATGTCTCAAACTGTCTACGCTTTGATCGTTCCCTGGAAGACCAGTAGCAGATTCCGGAGTACATCTGCAGGAACTCTGTAATCTGTGGACCTTCCTTTCAGAATGTTGTTGAAATATTAAAATTGTATCCTGATTGAATACAACAGGCACCATGAGGACTTTTCTCCATGCGAGTAATGTCTCTAACTGTCTACGCTTTGATCGTTCCCTGGAAGACCAGCAGTAGTTTCCGAAACACATTTGGAGGCATTCTGTACTCAGTGGAGCTTCAGAGTGATGATGAAGCACAGAAATTGCATCGTGATGGAATAAGATATTCACCTTGCGGACTTTTCTGGAAGGGAGTAATGTCTCAAACTGTCTACGCTTTGATCGTTCCCTGGAAGACCAGTAGTTGTTTACAAAGCACAACTGGAGGCATTCAGTATTCTTTGGACCTTAAGAGTGTTGATGAAACACAGATATTGCATCGGGATTGAATACAACATGCCTCATGCGGACTTTTCTCCATGGGAGTAATGTCTCAAACTGTCTACGATTTGATTGATTTCTGGGAGACCAGTAGTGGTTTCCGAAGCCCATCTGGAGGCATTCTGTAATCTTTTGACCTTCAGAGTGTTGATGAAACACAAAAATTGCATCGGGATTGAATACAACAGGCACCATGCGGACTTTTCTCAATGGGAGTAATGTCTCAAACTGTGTACGCTTTGATCGTTCCCTGGAAGAACAATAGTAGTTTCCCAAGCATATCTGGAGGCTGTTTGTAATCTGTGGAACTTCAGAGTGTTGATGAAACATAGAAATTGCATCGGGATTGAATACAAGAGGCACCATGCGGCTTATCTTCATGGGAGTAATGTCTCAAACTTTCTACGCTTTGATCGATTCCTGGGAGACCAGTAGTGTTTTCCGAAGCCCATCTGGAGGCATTCGTAATCTTTGGACCTTCAGAGTGTTGATGATACACAAAAATTGCATCGGGTTTGAATACAATAGTCACCATGCGGACGTTTCACCATGTGAGTAATATCTCAAACTGTCTACGATTTGATCGATTCCTGGGAGACCAGTAGTGGTTTCCGAAGCCCATCTGGAGGCATTCTGTAATCTTTGGACCTTCAGAGTGTTGATGAAACACAAAGATTGCGTCGGGATTGAATACAACAGGCACCATGCGGACTTTTCTCCATGAAGTCACGTCTCAAACTGCCTACGCAATGACCGTTCCCTGGAAGACCAGTAGTAGTTTCCGAAGCAAATCTGGAGGCATTCTATAATCTGTGGACCTTAAGAGTGAAGGTGAAACACAGAAATTGCATCGTGATTGAATACAGCATTCACCATGCGAACTTTTTTCTATGGGAGTAAGGTCTCAAACTGTCTACGCTTTTATAGTTCCCTGGAAGACCAGTAGTAGTTTCCGAAGCATATCTGGAAGCTTTGTGTAATCTGTGGACCTTCAGTGTGTTGATGGAACACAGAAATTGCATCGGGATTGAATACAACAGGCACCATGCGGACGTTTCTCCATTGGAGTAATTTCTTTAACTGTCTACAGTTAGTTTGTTCCCTGGAAGACCAGTAGTAGTTTCCGAAGCCCATCTCAAGGCATTCTATAATCTGTGGACCTTCAGAGTGTTGATGGAACACAGAAATTGCATCGGGATTGAATACAACTGGCACCATGCGGAGTTTTCTCCATGGGAGTAATGTCTCAAACTGTCTACGATTTGATCGATTCCTGGGAGACCAGTAGTGGTTTCCGAAGCCCATCCGGAGGCATTCTGTAATCTGTGGACCTTCAGAGTGTTGATGAAACACAAAAACTGCATCGGGATTGAATACAACAGGCACCATGAGGACTTTTCTCCATGGCAGTAATGTCTCGAACTATGTACGCTTTGATCGTTACCTGGATGAACAATAGTAGTTTCCCAAGCATATCTTTAGGCTGTTTGTAATCTGTGGACCTTCAGAGTGTTGATGAAACATAGAAATTGCATTGGGATTGAATACAAGATGCACCATGCGGCTTATCTTCATGGGAGTAATGTATCAAACTTTCTACGCTTTGATCGATTCCTGGGAGACCAGTAGTGGTTTCCGAAGCCCATCTGGAGGCATTCTGTAATCTTTGGACCTTCAGAGTGTTGATGAAACACAAAGATTGCATCGGGATTGAATACAACAGGCACCATGCGGACGTTTCTCCATTGGAGTAATTTCTTTATCTGTCTACGGTTAGTTTGTTCCCTGGAAGACCAGTAGTAGTTTCCGAAGCCCATCTCAAGGCATTCTATAATCTGTGGACCTTCAGAGTGTTGGTGAAACACAGAAATTGCAAAGTAAAGGAATACAACATTCACCACGTGGACTTCTCTCCGTGGGAGTAATGTCTCGAAGTGTCTACGCCTTGATCGTTCCCTGGAAGACCAGTGGTAGTCTCCGAAGCACATCTGGAGGAATTCTGTAATCTGTGCAATATCAGAGTGTTCATGAAACACAGAAATTGCATCGGGATTGAATACAACAGGCTATATGCAGACGTTTCTCCATGGGAGTAATGTCTCAATCTGTCTACGTTTACATCGTTCCCTGGAAGACAAGTAGTAGTTTTCGAAGCACATCTGGAGGCATCCTGTAATCTGTGGACTTTCAGAGTGTTGATGAAACACAGAAATTGCATCGGGATTGAATACAACAGGCACCATGCGGACTTTTCTCCATGGGAGTAATGTCTCAAACTGTCTACGATTTGATCGATTCCTGGGAGACCAGTAGTGGTTTCCGAAGCCCATCTGGAGGCATTCTGTAATCTGTGGACCTTCAAAGTGTTGATGAAACACAAACATTGCACCGGGACTGAATACAACAAGCACCATGTGGACTTTTCGCCTCATTAGTAATGTCTCAAACTGTCTACGCTTTGATCGATTCCTGGGAGACCAGTAGTGGTTTCCGAAGACCATCTGGAGACATTCTGTAATGTGGGGACCTTCAGAGTGATGATGATACACTAAAATTACATCGGGGTGAATACAACAGGCACCATGCGGACTTTTCTCAATGGGAGTAACTTCTGAATCTGTCTACTCTTTGATCGTTCCCTGGAAGACCAGTAGCAATTTCTGAAGCACATCTGGAGGCATTCTGTAATCTGTGGACCCTCAGAGTGTTGATGATACACAGAAATTGCATCGAGATTGAATACAACAGGGACCGTGCGGACTTTTCACCATGGGAGTAATGTCTCAAACTGTCTACGCTTTGATCGATTCCTGAGAGACCTGTAGTATATTCCGAAGCACGTCTGGAGGCATTCAGTAATCTGTGGACCTTCAGAGTGTTGATAAAACTCAGAAATTGCATCGGGATTGAATACAACAGGCACCATGCGGACGTTACTCTATGGGAGTAACGTATCAAGTGTCTACGCTTAGATCGTTCATTGGAAGACCTGTAGCAATTTCCGAAGCACATCTGGAAGCATTCTGTAATCTTTGGACCTTCAGGGTGTAGGTGAAACACAGAAATTGCATCGGGATTGAATCCAACAGTAACCAAGCGGACTTTTCTCAATGGGAGTATTGTCTCAAACTGTCTACGCTTTGAACGTTCCCAGGAAGACCTGTAGCAATATCCGAAGCACATCTGGTAGCATTCTGTAACCTGTGGACCTTCAGAGTGTTGATGAAACACAGAAATTGCATCGGGATTGAATACAACAGACACCATGCCTACTTTTCTCCACGGGAGTAGTGTCTGAAATTGTCTACGCTTTGATCGTTCCCTGGAAGACCACTAGTAGTTTCCAAAGCACAACTGGGGGCATTAAGTAATCTTTGGACCTTCAGAGTGTTGGTGAAACACAGAAATTGCATCGGGATTGAATCCAACAGTAACCAAGCGGACTTTTCTCAATGGGAGTATTGTCTCAAACTGTCTACACTTTGATCGCTCCCAGGAAGACCAGCAGCAATTTCTGAATTACATCTGGAGGCACACTGTAATCTGTGGTCCTTCAGAGTGTTGATGAAACACAAAAATTGCAACGGGATTGAATACAACAGGCACAATGCGGACTATTCTCCATGGGAGTAATGTCCTAAACTGTCAACGCTTTGATCGTTCCATGGAAGACCTTAGTAGTTTCCGAAGCACATGTGTAGGCAAATCGTAATCTGTGGACCTTCAGAGTCTTGATGAAACATAGAAATTGCATCGGGATTTAATACAAGATTCACCATGCGGACTTTTCTCCATAGGTGTAATGTCTCAAACTGTCTACGATATGATCGTTCCCTGGCAGACCAATAGTAGTTTCCGAAGCATATCTGGGGCAGTTTGTATTCTCTGGATTTTCAGAGTGTTGATGAAACACAAAAATTGCAACGGGATTGAATACAACAGGCACAATGCGGACTTTTCTCCATGGGAGTAATGTCTCAAACTGTCTACGCTTTGATCGATTCCTGATAGACCAGTAGTAGTTTCCGAAGCCCATCTTTAGGCATTCTGTAATTTGTGGACTTTCAGAGTGTTGATGAAACAAAAAATTGCATCGGGATTGAGTTCAATATGCACCATGCGGAGTTTTCTCCATGGGAGTAATGTCTCAAACTGTCTACGCTTTGATCGTTACCTGGAAGACAAGTAGTAGTTTCCCGAAGCAAATCTGGAGGCATTCTATAATCTGTGGACCTTCAGAGTGTTGGTGAAACACAGAAATTTCATCGAGATGGTATACAACATTCAACATGCGGAATTTTCTCCATGGAACTAATGCTCAAACTGTCTATGCTTTGATCGTTCCCAGGAAGACCAGTAGTAGTTTCCGAAGTACATCTGGAGGCATTCTGTAATCAGTGGACCTTCAGAGTGTTGGTGAAACAAAGAAATTGCATCGTGATGGAATACAACATTCACCATGCGGACTTTTCTCCATGGGAGAAATGTCTCAATCTGTCTACGCTTTGATCGTTCCCTGGAAGAACAGTAGTAGTTTTCGAAGCACATCTGGATTCATTCTGTAATCTGTGGATCTTCAGAGTGTTCATGAAACTCAGAAAGTGCATCGCCATTGAATACAACAGGCACCATGCGGATGTTTCTCCATGGGAGTAATGTCTCAAACTGTCTAGGTTTACATCGTTCCCTGGAAGACCAGTAGTATTTTCCGAATCACACCTGGAGGCACTCTGCAATCTTTGGACCTACAGTGTGTTGATGAAACACAGAAATTGCATCGGGATTGAATACAACAGGTACCATGCGGACTTTTCTCCATGGGAGTAATGTCTCAAACTGTCTACGCTTTGATCGTACCCTGGAAGACCAGTAGTAGTTTCCAAAGCATATCTGGAGGCATTCAGTAATCTTTGGACATTCAGAGTGTTGATGAAACACAGAAATTGAATCGGCATTGAATACAACACGCACCATGCGTACTTTTCTCCATGGGAGTAATGTCTCAAATTGTCTCCGGTTTGATCGTTCCTGGGAGACCAGTCATAGATTCAGAAGCACATCTGGAGCCATTCTTTAATCTGCGGACATTCAGATTGTTGAAGAAACACAGAAATTGCATCGGGATTGAATACAACAGGCGTCATGGAAGTAATGTTTCAAACTGTCTACACTTTGATCGTTCCCTGGAAGAACCTGTAGTAGTTTCCAAAGCACATATGGAGGCATTCAGTAATCTTTGGACCTTCAGAGGTTTGATGAAACACAGAAATTGATAAGGGATTGAATACAACAGGCACCAGGCGGACGTTTCTCCATGGGAGGAATTTCTGAAACTGTCTACGCTTAGATATTTCACTGGAGGACCAGTACTAGTTTCCGAAGCACATGTGGAGGCATTATATAATCTGTGGACCTTCAGAGTGTTGGTGAAACAAACAATTGCATCGTGATGGAATACACCATTCACCATGCGGAATTTTCTCCATGGGAGTAATGTCTCAAACGTCTACGCTTTGACCGATTCCTGGGAGACCAGTAGTAGTTTCCGATGCAAATCTGGATGCATTCAGGAATCTTTGGGCATTCAGAGTGTTGACGAAACACAGAAATTGCATCGGGATTGAATACAACAGGCACCATGCAGACTTTCCTCCATGGGAGTAATGTCTCAAACTGTTTACGCTTTGATCTATTCCTGGGAGACCTGTCATAGATTCCGAAGCACATGTGGAGGCATTCTGTAATCTGTGGACCTTCAGAGTGTTCATGAATCACAGAAAGTGCATCGGGATTAAATACAACAGGCACCATGCGGACTTTTCTCCATGTTAGTAATGTCTCAAACTGTCTACGCTTTGATCGTTTACTGAAAGACCAGCAATAGTTTCCGAAGCACATCTGGAGGCATTCTGAAATCTGTGGACCTTCAGAGTGTTCATGAAACACAGAAAGTGCATCGGGATTGAATACAACAGGCACCATGCGGCTGTTCCTCCGTGGGAGTAAAGTCTCAAACTGTCTGGATTTACATAGTTCCCTGGAAGACTAGTAGTAGTTTCTGAAGAACATCTGGAGGCACTCTGTAATCTTTGGACCTTCAGAGTGTTGATGACACACAGAAATTGCATCGGGATTGAATACAACAGGTACCATGCGGACTTTTCTCCATGGGAGTAATATCTCAAACTGTCTACGGCTTGATCGTTCCCTGGAAGACCAGTAGTATTTTCCAAAGGACATCTGGACGCATTCAGTAATCGTTGGACATTCAGAGTGTTGATGAAACACAGAAATTGCATCGGCATTGTAAACAACAGGCACCATGCGGACTTTTCTCCATGGGAGTAATGTCTCAAACTGTCTACGCTTTGATCGTTCACTGAAAGACCAGCAATAGTTTCCGAAGCACATCTGGAGGCATTCTGAAATCTGTGGACCTTCACAGTGTTCATGAAACTAAGAAAGTGCATCGGGATTGAATACAACAGGCACCATGCGGATGTTCCTCTGTGGGAGTAAAGTCTCAAACTGTCTGGATTTACATAGTTCCCTGGAAGACTAGTAGTAGTTTCCGAAGCACATCTGGAGGCACTCTGCAATCTTTGGACCTTCAGAGTGTTGATGACACACAGAAATTGCATCGGGATTGAATACAACAGGTACCATGCGGACTTTTCTCCATGGGAGTAATATCTCAAACTGTCTACGGCTTGATCGTTCCCTGGAAGACCAGTAGTAGTTTCCAAAGGACATCTGGACGCATTCAGTAATCGTTGGACATTCAGAGTGTTGATGAGACACAGAAATTGCATCGGCATTGAAAACAACAGGCACCATGCGGACTTTTCTCCATGGGAGTAATGTCTCAAACTGTCTACGCTCTGATCGTTCACTGAAAGACCAGCAATAGTTTCCGAAGCACATCTGGAGGCATTCTGAAATCTGTGGACCTTCACAGTGTTCATGAAACTAAGAAAGTGCATCGGGATTGAATACAACAGGCACCATGCGGATGTTCCTCTGTGGGAGTAAAGTCTCAAACTGTCTGGATTTACATAGTTCCCTGGAAGACTAGTAGTAGTTTCCGAAGCACATCTGGAGGCACTCTGCAATCTTTGGACCTTCAGAGTGTTGATGACACACAGAAATTGCATCGGGATTGAATACAACAGGTACCATGCGGACTTTTCTCCATGGGAGTAATATCTCAAACTGTCTACGGCTTGATCGTTCCCTGGAAGACCAGTAGTAGTTTCCAAAGGACATCTGGACGCATTCAGTAATCGTTGGACATTCAGAGTGTTGATGAAACACAGAAATTGCATCGGCATTGAAAACAACAGGCACCATGCGGACTTTTCTCCATGGGAGTAATGTCTCAAACTGTCTACGCTCTGATCGTTCCCTGGAAGACCAGTAGTAGTTTCCGAAGCACATCTGGAGTCATTATGTACTCTGTGGACCTTCAGAGTGTTGATGAAACACAGAAATTTCATCGGGATTGAATACAACAGGCACTAGATTTTTCTCTATGGGAGTAATGTCTCAAACTGTCTACGCTTTGATCGTTCCCTGGAAAACCAGTAGTAGTTTCCGAAGCACATCTGGAGGCATTCAGTAATCTTTGGACATTCAGAGTGTTGATGGAACACAGAAATTGCATCAGCATTGAATACAACAGGCAACATGGGGACTTTTCTCCATGGGAGTAATGTCTCAAACTGTCTACGCTTTGATCGTTCCCTGGAAGACTAATAGTAGTTTCCAAAGCACAACTGGAGGCATTATGTAATCGGTGTACCTTCAGAGTGTTGATGAAAGATAGAAATTGCATCGGAATTTAATACAACAGGCACCATGCGAACTTTTCTCCATGGTTGGAGAGGAATGTAGGAAATTGGGATGTGGAAGTAGGTGAGAACCAATGATTATGCAACACTGAGTCTGTGACAATGGCGAAAAAGAAGAGAGACAGTGTGTCAGTGAGAAGATACAGCAGCAGTAGGAAGGAGTGAAACAGATAGTAGCAGTAAGATAGAGCAAGGCAGAGACAGTGACAGCAAGAGGAAATACTACTACTACTACTACTAGTACTACTAGTAGTGGTAGTAGTAGTAATAGTAGTAGTGAATGAGTGAGAATGGGCAAGCCGCTGTGAGGGGTATGAGTGACATATTAGTGAGAAGAGAACAAGTATATTTGTGTACCAAAAGTTTTGGGAAATTTTTGGGAAGGTGCTGTGTAAAGTAGGATGAGGCAGCTAGAATCAGATTTTTCAGTCAATTATTTAAAAAGGAGCATATACACTTATTTGTGTTTAGAGAGGAGCATTTTCCCATTGGTAGATAAAACACTCAAAAAATATTACGTGTAACTGAACCAAGACATCAGATTCTTCCATTTTGTCCCTATATAACACTTAAAATGCTGAGATGAAGTGAGAGATATGATGCTGCGCGAAGAGTTTGACAGAGCACTGAAAGACCTAAGTTGAAACAAGGCCCTGGGAGTTGGCAACATTGCATTAGAACTACTGACAGCCTTAGGAGAGCCAGTCCTGACAAAACTCTACCATCTGGTGAGCAAAATGTATGAGACAGGTGAAATACCCTCAGACTTCAAGAAGAATATAATAATTCCAATCCCAAAGAAAGCAGGTGTTGACAGATGTGAAAATTACCGAACTATAAGTTCAATAAGTCACAGGTGCAAAATACTAACGAGAATTCTTTACGGATGAATGGAAAAACTGGTAGAAGCTGACCTCGGGGAAGATCAGTTCGGATTCCGTAGAAATATTGGAACACGTGCAGCAACACTGACCCTATGACTTATCTTAGAAGCTAGATTAAGAAAAGGCAAACCTGTGTTTATAGCATTTCTAGACTTGGAAAAAGCTTTTGACAATGTTGGCTGGAACACAGGGAGTCGTTTCTGAAAGTATTTGTATGGAGTGTAGCTATGTATGAAAGTGAAACATGGATGATAAATAGTTGGACAAGAAGAGAATAGAAGCTTTCAAAATTTGGTGCTACAGAAAAATGCTGAAGATTAGATGGGTAGATCACATTACTAATGGGGAGGTATTGTGTAGAATTGGAGAGAAGAGGAGTTTGTGGCACAGCTTGACTTGAAGTAGGGATTGGTTGGTAGGACATGTACTTAGGCATCAAGGGATCACCAATTTAGTATTGGAGGGCAGTGTGGAGGGTAAAAATCATAGAGGGAGACCTAGAGATTAATACACTAAGCAGATTCAGAAGGATGTAGGCTACAGTATGTACTGGGAGATGAAGAAGCTTGCACAGGATAGAGTTGCATGGAGAGCTGCATCAAACCAGTCTCAGGACTGAAGATCACAACAACAACAACAACAACAACAATAACACTAAAAATCTTGAAAACGGCTTAATGTTTTTACCATTTGTGTGTTATTATTAGTGTATCAAAGAAATAAAAGAAGAAACTACTCCATCTTCATCAGTGACCCATTATAAAGTTAGTTAGTTACACATTCCATGGACAATTTTGCATGACAGATTGTAATGATGTGGAGAAAGTCATTTTACATTGACATTCCAAGTTAATTTGTACATATAATTACTTTCTGATCATTTCCTAGTTTGTGTTTTTTCTTTATTATTTACAAAAAGAAAAGTGTGTTCAGATTTAAGTAAGTAATTACTGTTCACCATAGTATCCTTTGCATCACATACATGATGTAGGTATTGTCATAATGAGATACAGCATACATACATCACAATTCTAGATGTTAATATAACTAATATGAAATTAACATTATACAATGTGTTTAAAAAATTTCATAATGGACTAATGGATTGGTATTAGATGTGCCCTATAACAATTCTGACATACAAGCAGTACACTTCAAGAAACAAGAATATACAAACAATATTTAATATTTACAATCAGAACAGCATGTTTGAATGACAATGAAAAGAAAACAAGTGGTTATTAGTCATCAAGGAATTCAAAATACTCATCCATGATATAGATACATTAATTTAATACTTAAGTTTTATTTCTGACAAATTTTTTGTCATCCATAATTCCCTTGATCTAAATTGACAGTGTGTTATACAGCTTTATTCCATAATGGCTCAACCTGTTTTGAGTTTTTGTTTTTATAGCTCTTTCTACATGCAGATTCTTACTGACGTGTGTTGTACTTCTGTAAATCTGAATTCATATGTAAATTACTTGTGTGTGTACTTCTATCAGACATACTTTTGAATATGAACAACAATGGTACTGTAAGTATTATTAAATGCATGAATAAGGGCTTGCAGTGTGTTTGTGGAGAGCTGTATTTAATAATTTTAATGACATTTTCCTGTCATTTCAAAGTATCTGCAAGTGAGGTTTTTTGACACCTCAGAACATTCTTCTATAAGATACAGCAGACTGGAAATAAGCAAAATACAGTAACGTTGTACATTGTTTGTAACAAATTCCATAAATTATGCTCGGTGCAAAACATGCAGAATTGAGTTTTTGGGATATGTAAATGCAATGGCTTTTCCAGCTGAAGACATGGTCAGTGTGCATGCCCAATAATTCTGTAAACTTTACTTTCTCTATTTCGTGGGCACTCAATAAAAACTGGAGGATATACTTCTCATTTCCTTTACTGTACTGTAGCTAATTTATTTTATTTAAATTAAATGTTAACTTATTAGGAAGAAACTGCTGCAGCACGCATTTCACAACTTTTTCAGCAGTAATAGATAAGGATTTTCCATCATCACCAAATTATGGTTGTATGGTCTGCAAATAACATCATTTTTGACAAACTGTTTGGGCTTTTAATGTCAATTATATAGATAAGAAATTATAGGTGGGGCCATGAACAGTACCCTACAGGACACCTTTTGCCACCCTCTTAGCATCTGATAGCCACTTTATTTTTTGCCTGTTTTGAGACCCTGTGAGTTCCAAAACCTGTGTTCTATGTTGTAGATAGGATTAAGTTAGTTCCTTGCCAATATCTTTGATGCTATAGCTTCCAGTTTCTCATGGAGTATTTAGTGGTTTACTGTATCAAAGGCATTGATAAGATCTTGGTTGATTGCTACAACACTTTTGTTATGGTCGAAATTCCTTCTGGCTCCTTCATGAGGCTTGTATGGCTCCTGTGTTATAACCTGTATGAAAGCTGTGTTGATTACAATTCAGAAGATTGGAGGTGTCGAGATAGCTTATGATCCTGATTTTCATCAACTTCCTAAAGATTTATGAAAGAGATTGAAGGAGGGACATACGTCTGCAGTTTTCTACCTAGCATGAATACCCATTTTTGAACAGAGTTCTAACCTTAGAAATTTTCATCCTCTGTGTGAACACACCTTCACTGAATGAGAAATTGGCAGTATGTACCTGTGGCTACAAAATTTGTGGCGCAACTTTTTTATTTGTGACACTTGCACTTTATCCATTTCTGCAGACATTTTTGGCCTCAGACTATTAATTACTTCCACATTTCATATTCATTAGTGGAACTTGGAACTTATTCTCCTACTGATGCCTACTTTGGTGCTGGTTTTTACTTTTGTTTGTTAAAGTTCATGCTTAGTTTCTCAAGTACACTTAGAAAGTAGTTAATAATGTAATTGAGCAATGCTTCTTTTTTTAGTTGATTGTTATCTCCAGATATAAGTATAGTCTCCTGTTCCTTACTGCTTTTCCCAGTTCTCTTTAACTATTTACCATGTTCTGCTTGATTCATTGTCTGACTCCCTTACCAATCTATAATTAGGTAATATGTATGCTACATTAATTATCCTTTTTATACACTTACATTTGCAGTTTCATATTTTTTTTCTTTTTTAGTGACAGAAAAAATTTTCACTTCAGTGTAGAAGTTTCTCAGTGTGTTTTTGTAAGTGTATGTGAGTGGACTTTCATGAATCTTTATAGACAGCACATTTCCAGATCTATCATGGAAAGAGAGAACATGTCATTTGTATTTGTTTGTGACAATACGTATGCTGAGGATTGGTCAGTCAGTGTGGTAGTAAACTGGTGGCAGTTTTCAGGGGAGAAAATTCTTTTGTACCTATGATGTACTATTGTTGTATTTACGGGAAGTGTGAGAACTGTAATGAGTGCATTGTGGTCAGATAAGCCTAGGTCAATGTTCCTTACTTCTAAATCTGAGGTTTCTAGATTTGAAGATGTATTGTCTATGAAACTTTTTGAAGAGTTTGTTAGCATAGCTGGGATATTTATACACATGCCGGAAAAGTTTTGCATCATCCCAGTTCCAAGAACTCCTGAAGATAGATGTTGACTGTTTATATTGTATTACAGACACAGTCCCTTTGACTGTTAAGAGATGTCACTAAACCCACCCAAAGATGTAAACAACCATGCATGAGCAGCACCTATTAGACGGAGGGGCTCCGACAGCCAATAAGTTCGAGTCATTCCACCTGGAAGGAGGTAGACAGCTCATGTTGTCTGAAGTTCAGCCATGCCTAGATGGCCAATACTGTGGTTTGAACACATCCACTTAGTTACTTTGTGCTAGGAAGGTCTCTCCACAGGGGAAGTGTCCAGGCATCTCGAAGTGAACCAAAGTGATAATGTTCAAACATAGAGGACCTACAGAGATACAGGAACTCCTGATAACAATCCTCACTCAAGCCACCCAAGGGCTACAACTGCAGTGGATGACTGCTAGCTATGGATTATGGCTCATAGGAACCCTGACAGCAATGCCAGAATAATGCTTTTTGTGGAGCCACAGGATGTTGTGTTATGACTCAAACTGTGCACCACAGGCTGTATGATGGGCAGCTCCACTCCTGACATCCATGGTGAGGTTCATTTTTGCAACCATGACAACATGCAGTGTCTTACAGATGGGTCCAACAACATGCTGAACAGACCACTCAGGATTGGCATCACATTCTCTTCACTAATGAGTATCATATATGCCTTCAACCACACAATCGTTGGAGACGTGTTTAGAGGCAACACGGTGAAGCTGAACACCTAAGACACACTGTACAGCAGGTGTAGTTTCATTATGTGGGGCTGATGTATGTTGCTGCTGGTCATGGAAGGCATCATAATGGCTGCATGATACATGAATGCCATTCTCCAACCAATAGCGCAATGAATATCGGCAGCATATTCGTGAGGCATTAATTGTTGTGGACGAGAATTCGTACCCCCAAGAATGACTTCCTTCGGGATAATTATATTGTTTAACTAGAGTGGCCAGCATGCTCTCCAGACAGAACCCATCAAACTTGTCTGGGATTTATTGAAAATGGCTGTTTATGGATAACATGACCCGCCAACCACTCTTGGGGATCTATGCCAAATCGCCGTTGAGGACTGTGACAATCTGGACCAACAGTGCCTTGATGAACTTGTGGATGGTATGCCATGACAAATACAGGCATGCATCAATGCAAGTGGATGTGCTATTGGGTATTAGAGGTACCAGTGTATACAGAAATCTGGACCCCCTACCTGTGAAGGTATCACTGTATAGTGGTACAACATGCAGTGTGTGGTTTTTATGAGCAATAAAAAGGGCAGAAATGTTGTTTATGTTGATTTCTATTCCAATTTTCTGTACAGGTTCTGTACTCTCCTACTCTAGGGAATGAGGTTATGCAAAACTTTTTTGATGTGTGTATTAGAATAAAAGTTGAAACTACATAGAAAGTTAAGGAACGGAATTTTATTTGCACTGTGTACCAACATATTGACATTATAAAGTCCCCAGATACAATTATTGACTTTTTCTCACCACATAAGATGCGCAGTCTAATTAATAAAAATGTCTGGATCTCAGTTCTAGTTTCTAGAACACTTTCACAGCTGCAACACTTTCTATACCAAGAAGTCCCTTCCATACAGCCTAGTCATCCATGGCTGTTGCATCAGTAGTGATGAGCAGTTCCTCTGAAAATATGCTGAGGATCTCACTGAGGCCTTCACACACTGTTATTACCTTCCCAGCTTCGTACAACAACACATCCCCGTGCCTTATTGCTCCAGTCACCCACCACCTCCCAAAGGTGCAGCATTCCACTCATGACATGGTAGCACAATCAGGACTGGAGCAACCATATCATATTCTCCTTCTCCCCTGCAGGTCCGGGGTATTCCTGCCTGTCGTACAAGGTGACTAAAAGGAGTTTCACTTGTTTCAGCCTTTATGTGATGGCCCCCTGTAGGGTTTGACTTCCATTCTTCAAACATTTCCAAAAGAATGAGCCAACTGGAGAAGGGAGCCTTAAAAGGTCCATCGTGTTCTTCGTGAATTAAGATCTTTAGACCCATAACCACACAGGCATTGTGCTGCTGATGACTGCACTGTTAACTCCCTGCATATGCCAAGGGGTAGATGCCCATCCTCCTGAGGCATCAGGACTCCCAGCAAAGGCCATCCTATCAGGTGGCGCCTGTTGGGAGGGCCCCTGGTCAGAGTGGGCGGCATCAGGGTGGATGACAAACGATGAAGCGCAGTCCATCACCTCTTGCTGGTGGTGAAACACCAGCAGTCTCTAAGCGATCACAAGCACAATTCAACACACAACAGTACAACAAGTAAGAGCCTAAATGTGGTCCAGGGTATCACATTTCATAGAGACATTCTTTTGCAGTCCGAAATTGAGCTGCTGGCCAATTTAGAGTGACGAGGTGTAAATTTCGTCCAGCATGTCCACCGGGGTCGGAAGGATAATGAGGTTGCCAGCGGTGCCTTCATATTGGCCTTTGAGGGTGATACATTGTTCGAGAAGGTCAAGGTGATGGTCTACTGGTGTGATGTAAGGCCCTGTATCCACCCCCCAACTCGGTGCTTGAAGTGCTGGAAATTCAGCAATATGTTTTCCCTCACTACTTCCAGTGTCACAAACCAAGATTTTGGATGCCCATCACATCCCAATACTCCATGTGCACTGCCTTCCACCTGTGTCAACTGCAGAGAGCACCATTCACCTTGCTCACCTGACTGCAGGATTCTCCAGAAAGAAAGGAGAATCATGGAGTACAAGACGCTGGAATGAATGACCTACACTGAGGATAAGAGAAAATTTGAACACCTGCATCCTGTGTGTATGACATAGTCTTACACCACCACTACAACAGTTCTGACACCATGAGCTCTGCCAACCCAGGTCAACTCTCAGAGCTGGTAGACTCACCTGCCCCCTTGATGTTGGAGAGCATTTCCATCCCTGTTGATCCTGCACCACCTACTTGAGGAGCAACACCACCCTGCCCCCCCCCCCCCCCCCCCCCCCCGCCGCCACCCGCCGCCACCATCATTGCGCAACAATCATGGCTGGAGCTGGAGAAGCGTAAGTGTTCTTCAGCTTCTCTCCCTAGGAAGTGGTCCCTTGGGTCACTCCATTCCTAGGTAGCTTCTAGTGGGAAACAAGACACCTGCCAGTGGCCAAAGAGCAAAAAAGCAGCTGGTTGTAGGACGTCACGCTCATCCTCAGTCCTGGAGACTGAGCCAGTGAAGTCCTCCCAGCCAGGGAAACCCAAGGAGCAGTGAGAGAAATCCAAAACGAAAACCGCTAAGACCAAAGAAATTGCGGTCGCACCCACACCACTGCTACCTACAGGCTCTGCAGCTGAGGGTGGGGTGGAGATTTGGGCACCTGCTAAGTACCTACACTCCTGGAAATTGAAATAAGAACACCTTGAATTCATTGTCATAGGAAGGGGAAACTTTATTGACACATTCTTGTTGTCAGATACATCATATGATCACACTGACAGAACCACAGGCACATAGACACAGGCAACAGAGCATGTACAATGTCGGCACTAGTACAGTGTATATCCACCTTTCGCAGCAATGCAGGCTGCTATTCTCCCATGCAGACGATCGTAGAGATGCTGGATGTAGTCCTGTGGAACGGCTTGCCATGCCATTTCCACCTGGCGCCTCAGTTGGACCAGTGTTCGTGCCGGACGTGCAGACCGCGTGAGACGACGCTTCATCCAGTCCCAAACATGCTCATTGGGGGACAGATCCGAAGATCTTGCTGGCCAGGGTAGTTGACTTACACCTTCTAGAGCACGTTGGGTGGCACGGGATACATGTGGATGTGCATTGTCCTGTTGGAACAGCAAGTTCCCTTGCCGGTCTAGGAATGGTAGAACGATGGGTTCGATGACGGTTTGGATGTACTGTGCACTATTCAGTGTCCCCTCGACGATCACTTGAGGTGTACGGCCAGTGTAGGAGATTGCTCCCCACACCATGATGCTGGGTGTTGGCCCTGTGTGCCTCGGTTGTATGCAGTCCTGATTTTGGCGCTCACCTGCACGGCGCCAAACACGCATACGACCATCATTGGCACCAAGGCAGAAGCAACTCTCATCGCTGAAGACGACACGTCTCCATTCGTCCCCCATTCACGCCTGTCGTGACACCACAGGAGGCGGGATGCACGATGTTGGGGCGTGAGCGGAAGACGGCCTAACGGTGTGCGGGACCGTAGCCCAGCTTCATGGAGACGGTTGCGAATGGTCCTCGCCGATACCCCAGGAGCAACAGTGTCCCTAATTTGCTGGCAAGTGGCGGTGCGGTCCCCTACGTCACTGCGTAGGATCCTACAGTCTTGGCGTGCATCCGTGCGTTGCTGCGGTCCGGTCCCAGGTTGACGGGCACGTGCACCTTCCGCCGACCACTGGCGACAACATCGATGTACTGTGGAGACCTCACGCCCCACGTGTTGAGCAATTCGGCGGTACGTCCACCCGGCCTCCCGCATGCCCACTATATGCCCTCGCTCAAAGTCCATTAACTGCACATACGGTTCACGTCCACGCTGTCGCGGCATGCTACCAGTGTTAAAGACTGCGATGGAGCTCCGTATGCCACGGCAAACTGGCTGACACTGACGGCGGCGATGCACAACTGCTGTGCAGCTAGTGCCATTCAACGGCCAACACCGCGGTTCCTGGTGTGTCCGCTGTGCCGTGCATGTGATCATTGCTTGTACAGCCCTCTCGCAGTGTCCGGAGCAAGTATGGTGGGTCTGACACACCGGTGTCAATGTGTTCTTTTTTCCATTTCCAGGAGTGTAGATCTTGCCAGATCCTCTCACATGATGGATATAGACTATTCAGGCAATAAATCAGTGGAAGCAGGTGACTGTGAGCCATACAGTGCTTCACTGAATTTTCCGTGCCTTCCCAGTCTCACGATGTCATCTTCCAGTGCAACTGTGGTGGTTTTATCCACTGCCTGGCTGAGCTACAGCAACTGTTGAGGTTTAAACCTGCCATCTGCATTGCCCTCCAGGTAACCTGGTTCCCTGCCCTCCGTGACTATAAGGCATATTACAGCAACTACAGTGACTATAATCGATTGACAGGTGGAGTTTGCGTTTATGTTCTAAACTCAGTCTGTAGTGAACATGTGCCCCTTCAAAACTCTCTTGAAGCTGTGGCTGTCAGAATAAAGATGATGCAGGAAATAACTGTCTGAAATGTATATCTTCATCTAGATGGTGTAGTACCCCTGAATGTATTAGCTGCACTAATTGATAAACTGCCTAAACCTTTCCTTCTTCGGGATGATTTTAATGCCCATAACCCCTTGTGGGGTGGTACCATAGTTACTGGGCGAGGCAGAGTTGTCGAAATTTACTGTTGCAATTTGACCTATGACTCTTAAATACTGGGGCCGCCACATGTTTCAGTGTGGCTCATGGGAGTTACTAAGCCATTGACGTATCAATCTGCAGCCCAGAACATCTCCCATCCATCCACTGAAGAAGACATGACTACCTGTGTGGTAGTGAGCACTTCCCCATCTTCCTGGCAGTGCCCCAGCATCAGGCACACAGATGCCTGCCCAGATGGGCTTTGAACAAGGCTAACTGGGTAACTTTCACCTTAGCTGTCACCGCTGAATCTCCCCTACATTGTAATATCGATGTGATGGTTGAGCAGATGACTAGCACAATTGTTTATGTCACAGAAAACGGAATCCCTCGCTCTTTAGGTTGCCCAAGGAGTAAGGCAGTCACTTGGTGGTCACCGCAAATCGTTCAGGCAATTGAAGAGTGTCTGCAAGCTTTACAGCCCGTAAGTGGCACCCTTCCCTGGAGCACATCATAGTCTTTAAATGGCTCTGTGCCAGTGTTCGCTACCTTATCGAGCAACAGAAGGAGTGGTGTTGGGAGAGATAAGTCTCCACCATTGGAGGCCACATGTCTTCCCAAGTCTGGAAAAAGATCAAATGTCTCTTTGGGTACCAAGCCTCAATGGCTGTCCCTGGTGTTACCTTAAATGGCGAGTTATGTACCAACACAAATGCGATTTCCGGGCACTTTGCCGGGCACTGCATTGGATAATCACCCCCCAAGGTTTCGCACACTGGAACGGTGGCTGAAAGGTAATGTACTCTAATGCACTACATGCTGTGGTGAATCCTATAACGCCCCATTTACAAAGTGGAAGCTTTTCAGTGCTCTTGCACATTGCACCGACACAGTTCCTGGGCCTGACCGCATCCACAGCCAGGTGATTAAACATATCTCATCTGACTACAAGTGACATATAATCATCATCTTCAACCGGCTATGGTGAGATTGTGTAAAAACGCACTTGATGTGGACAGCTATCACACCATCTGCCTCACCAATGTTCCTAAAAAGCAATGCCACAAGAGTGAGAATAAAACGGATTAAATGTGTAACACAAAACAGAAAGAAAGGAAAAGCCATAAGAATGAAGGGCACACTATGAACACTAAAAGGAACAAAAGAGGACAAGGAAACAACAGAAGAGAGTAAAACATGAAAGCAGATTACAGTGGCTGGCAAGCACGAGAATAGAAAGGGAAAGCCAGTGACTCTGCAACACATTAAAAACTCAACCGTAAAGCACTAGGCTGGAGGACACAGAGGGTCAAAGGATACACTAAACCCTATATAGAAGTATAAAACCCACTCTCACGGATAAAATGTAGAACTAAAGCTGCTGTGGAGTCATTGTGTCCAACACCGAAGGCAGGTTGGTGGGAAAGTTGAAAGTCTGTCACAGAGCGGTTAAATGTGAGTAGTCCAGCAAGAGGTGAACAACTGTCATTTGGAAGCCACATCGACACTTAGGTGGCTTCTCGCTACAGAGTAGTTAACCATGCATTAGCCTCATATAGTCAATGCAGAGCCGGAAGAGGATGACTGATTCCCTGGGAGAGGCCTGCCTGGAAGACTTCCACACATTCATAGCCTCCTTAACGACATGCAGTTTGTTATGTGTGCTGTTATGCCATTCCCTCTCCCAAAGCCAGAAAACCCCATGGTGTAGACAGAATGTAGGTCAGCTTCAGAGAATGCCTATCTCATGAAGCAGTTTCCACGTCGCCTGCTTGGGAGCCATTCCGTGGTTTATCAGTGGACCCCAGGACACGTCATTATCCCTGGCCATGAACTTGTATGATAGGCAGTTGTGAGAAAATGCAAATCACCAAAATGTGAATTTAACTGTTTAATAATATGAAACTAACACAACTGTATCGTTATAAATCCCACTGATGATACCTTAGAACAGGAGAAGGTGAAAAGTGTACGGGATAAATAAAGTAACTAGCAGCAGGGTAAGGCAGCTTTATTTACAAAACAAATTTTTATATGCTTGCTGCAGAGGATGGCCACACAAACAGACTTGTTATTCATACCATGCCAGGCATTTCCACATGGCCCATACCAGAAATTCAGAAGAATCATCTGAACATCCATAAAACCATACAACACACAAAATTCAACATATGCAAATGTAACAATCTGGTACCTAAATATTCAATGTAAAAATTAAAAACAGTTCAACCACCACCCAAAAAGCAATGCATTCTGCTCAGAAAATATGGTTAAAATACGAGATAAAATCCCTAGACTCTAAAAAACAAGAGTTAAATTACGAGTTGTATAAAACATATTTACAACTCACAGACACCATAAATAATATGAAAGTTTTCTCCCATCTGGTCAACAGGGTCGAAAAGCTTACAAAAACTGCTGCACAAAGAATAGAAACAGTTAATAGAAGAAAGATCAACCTACTCAAAAAACTACAGTTACAACATATTACCTTTACTCACACACACAAATTCTACCCAAGATTAGTGAACCTTACAGACACACAGTTAAACAGTAAAGAAAGACAGCTGTTGGAGAAAGGATGAAAATACAATCTAAATTCAGAAATAGATGAAGGTTACTTATGAAATCTAATTATAGAAGCATAAAGTGTTTTGACAAGGGATGATAGGAATGAAAATAGCAGTGTCAGCATTGGATTAACTAGAGAACTAGTAAAAAAAGAAATCCAGAATATAATAACCAGCATAAAAATGCAACAACACAAAACAACAAAAACTCAGATCTGCAACACTAGGAAAAATTAGGAGAAAACTACAAAAACAAAATGTTATCATTTTAAAATAATAATTCCAATCCCAAAGAAAGCAGGTGTTGACAGATGAGAAAATTACCAAACAATCAGTTTAATAAGTGACAGCTGCAAAATACTAACATGAATGTTTTACAGACGAATGGAAAAACTAGTAGAAGCTGACCTCTGGGAGATCAGTTTGGATTCCATAGAAATACTGGAACACATGAGGCAATACTGACCTTACGACTTATCTTAGAAGAAAGATTAAGGAAAGGCAAACCTATGTTTCTAGCATTTGTAGACTTAGAGAAAGCTTTTGACTATGTTGATTGGAATACTCTCTTTCAAATTCTAAAGGTGGCAGGGGTAAAATACAGGGAGCGAAAGGCTATTTGCAATTTGTACAGAAACCAGATGGCAGTCATAAGAGTCGAGGGGCATAAAAGGGAAGCAGTGGTTGGGAAGGGAGTGAGACAGGGTTGTAGCCTCTCACTGATGTTATTCAATCTGTATATTGAGCAAGAAGTAAAGGAAACAAAAGAAAAATTCAGAGTAGGTATTAAAATCCATGGGGAAGAAATAAAAACTTTGAGGTACGCCTATGACATTGTAATTCTGTAAGAGTCAGCAAAGGACTTGGAAGAGCAGTTGAATGGAATGGATAGTGGCTTGAAACGAGGATATAAGATGAACATCAACAAAAGCAAAATGAGGATAAAGGAATGTAGTCAAATAAAGTCAGGTGATGCTGAAGGAATTAGATTAGGAAATGAGACACTTAAAGTAGTAAATGAGTTTTGCTATTTGGGGAGCAAAATAACTGATGATGGTTGAAGTAGAGAGGATATAAAATGTAGACTAGCAATGGCAAGGAAAGCGTTTATAAAGAAGAGAAATTTGTTAACATCGAGTATAGATTTAAGTGTCAGGAACTCTTTCCTGAAAGAATTTGTATGAAGTGTAGCCATGTATGGAAGTGAAACATGGATGATAACTGGTTTGGACAAGAAGAGAATAGAAGCTTTCGAAATGTGGTGCTAGAGAAGAATGCTGAAGATTAGATGGGTAGATCACGTAACTAATGAGGAGGTATTGAATAGGATTGGGGAGAAGAGAAGTTTGTGGCACAACTTGACTAGAAGAAGGGATCGGTTGGTAGGACATGTTCTGAGGCATCAAGGGATCACCAATGTAGTATTGGAGGGCAGCATGGAGGGTAAAAATCATAGAGGGAGACCAAGAGAAGAATACACTCAGCAGATTCAGAAGGATGTAGGTTGCAGTAGGTACTGGGAGATGAAGAAGCTTTCACAGGATAGAGTAGCATGGAGAGCTGCATCAAACCAGTCTCAGGACTGAAGACCACATCAACAACAACAACAACAACAACAACAACAACAACATTTTAAAAGGAGACAAGGAGACCACAATATTACTGATACACAAAGAACAATACATTGAAAAAACACAAGAATTCATTTTACAAAATAGCATTACAAATTTAAAATCAGACATGACATTCAGATTAAAGACAAAAGTAAAAAAAAAAAAGAAAAAAGAAAACACACTCTGAAAAATATTGACATCATATTGGATAACATAGAGAAAAGAAAGTTGTCATAGATCAGTCCCACTGCGCTGGTTCTCCAAAGCCAACCAAAAATCCACAAACCGAATCTTCTGTGAGGCCAATACTGGATTTCAGAAACTCCCCCCACTTCAGAGCTTGCAGGATACATGTTAAAATTTCTGTCTGAAAATTTCAAAGTACAAGAAGACAGAACCATTAAAAACACTACACAGCAAACACAATGAACAAAAAATATAACCCTCTTTTCATTTGTTATAGAAATCATGTATTGCAACATACCAGTACCAGAAATGGTTCAAATGGCTCTGAGCACTATGGGACTTAACATCTGAAGTCGTCAGTCCCTTAGATCTTAGAACTACTTAAACCTAACTAACCTAAGGACAACACACACACTGTCATGCCAGAGGCAGGATTCGAAATTGCAACCTTAGTGGCTGCGCAGTTCCTGACTGATGTGCCTAGAATGGCTTGGTCACACCAGCCAGGAGTACCAGAAGTAATAGAAATTATAGATAAGTACCTGAAAACTTATAGTCACCTTCCTGATGAACAGATTAAGGAAATATACACACTAATAAAGCTCATAACACAACAAAATTACTTCAAATTCAGTAATGAATATTATTTAGAAGAAGATGGATTACCAATTGGGTCCCCAGTTTCAGAAGCCTTAGCAGATATTTTGGTAAACCACATTTAACAGATCATTTTCACAAAAATATTAGCAAAAGAATACAACATATTATAGTGGTTCAGATACATGGATGACATCCTTTGCTTAACAAATATACCACAAAGTTAAATTGAAAAACTACATACTGACATCAGCAAGATCCATAAAAATATAAAATTCACAATTGAAAGAGAACAGAACAACCAAATTAACTTCCTGGATATAACAATAAAAAAACAGAACCATAAGCATATGTTTGAAATTTACCGTAAACCCACAGCAACAGACAATATGATTCCTCAGTCCTCTAACCACCCGCACACACAAAAGCAAACAGCACTTCAACACATGCTCCATAGACTCAACACAGTACCACTTGCCAAAGAAGGCTACCAAAAAGAATGGGACATAATGATGCAGGAGGCACAAAATAATGGTTACAACAGTAACACAGTAACAAAGCTTAACAACAAAATTAAAAGTAAAATAAAAGCAGAAAGCTCCAAACCACAGACAACAACACAACAGAACCAAACACAAACATGTAGTCCCATAACAACTGCACAGGATAATCAGAAAAAGTTGAAAGAAAACAATAGATGGTACACAATGACATACGAACGCAAACTCACCTATCAAATCACCAACATTTTCAAGAGACAAGGAATAAACATAGCAGACACAACAGACAGTTCTATGCAAAAATACACCCCAAAACTGACTAATAACAGAGACATATACCAGAAAGCAAGTATATATCAGCTACAGTGTAACACTTGTGAAGGCAGTTACATAGAGCAAACAGGGGAACATCTGATGTCAGATAAAAAAACACATGAGAGTTTGGAAATATGGGACAAACCACATCACATTTGCAGAATGCCTAAGAGAAAATGACCACAAACCAACCACTAGAGACAATGACATAAAATAATTTTAATCGACAGTAAAACAACACCTCCTAATAATGCAAGAAAATTACCACATACAGAAAACCAAATCAGAAGGGAAAATCCTGTTGAATGACCAAGTACACATGCCAAGCCATTCATTATTTAAAATAATAGAATACCATCTGCAAAAAGGATTAATAAAATAATACAGTCCAATATAATAATAATAGAATCCAAAAAATCCATGAGCCCCTCCACAGAATATTGAAAGGAAAAGTCAAATCAGCTGTCGCTGTCACCAAAGTTTTCAACCACTCACTGATAGCTTGTATTCCCCCCTCCACTGCCCCCCCCCCCCCCACCCAAATTAAAACTCGTCAGCTCTATCCCCCTCCCTCCCTCTCTCTCAATCATACGCACACACAGTATAAACATCAGAAATAGAAGTTAGTCTCGAACATATACTTAGTTACATTTGCAACAAATAGGTAAATTTCTCAAAGAAGATGAAACAAATAATAGAGTTGCAATATTTACGTTGAGAAAAACGGTGTACGACGAAATAAATGTATTGAGTGACAAAGGAACAATAGTCGACCAAAGAAAGGGAAGAAATATGGTGAATGGTGTATGGAAGGTGAGAACACAAAAATGTGATTATATGGCAGTGATAAAAGTGGTAGTGTGACCTCCAGACCAGATGTGAGGATAAGCAAATTAGCAAATCATAAGTAATTACTTTTTTTTACAAAGTGAACTGTTTAATAATCTAAAGCTAACAAAATTGTATCATTATATATCCCACTGATGATGCCTTAGAACAGAAGGCGAAACACATATAGGATAAATAAAGTAACTAGCAGAAGGAAAAGGAAGCTTTATTTACAAACCAGAAATATATATCATAGTACCCTGGAATGGGGAATGTATTAAGCACTATCTTTTACATCCCTTCCACAGTAGTATTCCACTGACCACTGAACCTAGAGAATATCACTACTACACAACCCCTGCTTGCTGCCCTTTACCTCATGGCTCATGCCCCTGTAATAGACATAGATGCAAGACTTGTCCCATACATCCTCCCTCCACCACCTACTCCAGTCCACTCACAATTATCGCTTGCCCAATCAAAGACAATGCTACCTGTGAAACCAGTCATGTGATCCAAGAGCTAAGCTGCAACCACTGAGCTGTATTTTATGTTGACACGGCAACTGACAAAATGTATGTTCACATGAATGACAACCAAAATCCTGTGATGAAGAAACAGTTGGGCCAATCAATTTCTGAGCATGCTGCGCAGCATGACATTTGTCATTTCAGTGACTGCTTCACAACCTGTGCCTTCTGGATTCTTCCCACCAACACCAACTTTTCTGAATTGCACTAGTGGGAACTCTCCCTACAGTATAGCTTACATTTAAGTAACCCTCAACCTTCATTAGTCACTGTCTACCACCAAACTATACCATTCCTTGTTCCCATTCCAGAACTCAATTCCAGTAATGCACCCACAGTTTTTATAGCTACCTCCTTTTCTGATGGCCCTCCCACCCCCCTGCTGACATCTGTCTAATCTCCTGACTCCAACTAGCTGCCGTGCTCTCTCCCCACTTTGTCCCTGTAACCGTCCACAAGCAGCACATAACTGTCCCCCTACCCTACTATCTCTCCCTGCCCCATTCTCCTCCTTCCCTACCACCTGTTTGCTTCTCCCACCATGTGCTTCTGCTTGCAGTCTGGTCTTGGGTGCCAGAGCTTGTGTGCTTTTGTGTTTGTTTTCCTTGCTCTGATGAAGATTTGTTATGATTATTAATATGCAGCCAATATGCAAGGTATCAACATTCTATTAAGGAATGGGATTATCATTGTCTACTGTCAAAGAAAAGCTCTACAGTTGGGTGCATTTCCTTGAAGAAGCTTCTGGCTTTGAAACATTTAAAACACTGTGGGCTCAATCTTATTTCTGTTATCTCTCTCTGAAAATAATGCTAATAATCAAGAACATATATTTAAGATTATTTCTATTTTCTTCCATCTGTGATCAGATTCTACATATTTCAAAAAATTTACTTATTTTCAGTTTTAATATCTATTGAGCAATAGTGACTGTTTACTAGCACTGAAGTTAACTAAATCAAAACAATAGTTGTTAGCAACACTATCCCACAAGGATTTTTGTGCATGATCTTTCACACAGCACTGAAGATGAGCTCCCACTGTCGTATTTGTAGTCCTCTACTATTTCATGTTTCAGGTTCAGAACCCACTAAATTATTGAGATGTTCATCATCATGATTATGGTTCAAGTAAGGTTAAACCCTGTAATGGATAGAATGGGATCTTCATTCCAGATGACAATAGAAAATATACCGTAGGTGTTATGTCACATCAATAGTTGTGATACAAGCCGTTCAGAAGCTGTACAGTTTCAGAGGATCAGCACCTGAAATTACTGTTGATAGTTCCGTACTTAAAATGGATAGCCAGAAGTTTCTTTTATAAGTTCAAAATTATGAGCTCACTAATCTTTAATCATTTCTTTAAGATCCTGTTGGGGATGACCAGATCTCTTACAGTTTCTAATGATGTATGCAGACAGGTACTTAGTATGGACATCTGTGGAGCACAATACTTATTATCTCTTCAGAAAGTAAATGTGCACACAATACAGATGAAGTGATCAAAAGTTGTTTCACATACAGTTAAGTAAAACACAGCAAAGAATGGTTGTTGTAAACACAAATATTACTAAACAAAACTGAAATACACACATAATGATATTTATTGCTCATAATTGTAAAAGGAGTTCTCTCAGCCTGACTTAAATGAATGGAGAGGCAACACAAATAGTTCCCAAGAGTGGTCTAGAATGCAGCCAAGTTAAACTGAAGCCATACCTGAAGAAGATTAACAGCAGAATCAAGAAAGTGGAGTGAATGTAGGCCGTAAACAGATTTGTTCTACGGTATTAATGAATTATGTTAATTTATTATTATTTACAAAACCTGTGAGCCAGAAGGCTAAGTTTTATTGGCTGTGGATATTGTCATTATATTTTGTTTGTAGCAGTATGTTACTTTGCATGAGCAGCGTCTATTCAAAAGTTCAATTCTAATTTATGCCTATGCATTGGAAATCAAGGGCTTATTATTATTATTATGGGACCCATCTTGCATATTAAAATGTAGTTACTGAAAAATCTGTAATTTGTAATTCAGGACTCTTGCTCATTAGTACTGGTGTCAATAGAAATTAGAAAAATCAGATGATCAAAAGTGTATCAACAGATCCTGGAAATTCACAGCAATATGTCCATAACTGGCACTACAAATGTGGATAAAGTTAAACTAACAATTATCAATATCTGTTAATGCATATAACAAAGAAAGTTGCTGTGACTTACCAAATGAGAAAGTGATGGTAGATAGACACAATAAAAAATACACAAACACACACACAAATTTCAAACTTTCACAACCCATAGATGAAGCAACGTCTGTCTACCAGTGTTTTATCATTTGGTGAGTCACAGCATCTTTGTTTTTTATGTATATTTTTACCATGTGGAATGTTTCCCTCTATTATATTCAATATCTGTTAAGATAGTAAAGTTTACTGAAAAGAGGAAAAATAGCCCTTTAATTTGAAAGTGATCTTTCCTTCAAAATATACCTATTAACTCGTAAGACTTTGCATAAAGTATGAACTTCATCATCAGAATTTTGAAAATAAAGTTACCAAAAGTCTTATGTGGATCTTAATATACGATATTGGTGTGGTGCCACTGCTCCACACTTCTCTCCAGTGCTAAACTAGTGATCCGTTAACATCTTAGAATGCATCCTGTCCGCTAATCCTTTCTTTTAGTCAGATTGTGTAGGAAATTTCTTTTCTCTCCAAGTCCATTCACCCACCTTATGTTCAGTATACATCTGTAGCACCACATTTCAGAAGCTTCTATTCTCATCCTGTCTAGCTGTTTGATATCCATGTTTCACTTCGTATATGACAACAATCAATACAAATGTTTCCAGAAAAATCTTTGTAACACCTAAATCTATAAACATGTTGTGAATATTGCAGTTCCATGTTGTGAATATTGCAGTTCTCTTTATTTCTGTGTCTAAGAAAATTAGAGAGAAATTTCCCCTCTCTTTTTTTTTCGGGCATGTTCATAGCTGTGTTTTCACACAAACCTGTTTTAGCATTTTCTGTACTATCTACATCTACATGTCTGAAGATAGCAAAAAAAAGTGCTGAAAAATGTCTCACTGAAAACAAAGCTACAAAGGTGTCTTGCATAAAGTGCAATTACTCTACAACCTAAGTTTATATTCAATGCTCCAAAATTTCTCTTCTTCAGAAACACTTTCCTCTCCATTGTCTGCCTAGATTTTATATCATCTCTACCTTGAACATCATTAGCGATTTTGCTACCCAAATAGCAAAAATCATCATCTTTAAGTGTCTCATTCATTAATCTAATTCCCTCACATCACCTGATTTAATTTGACTACATTCCATTATCTTCTTTTGCTTTTGTTTATGTTCATATCATATCTTCCTTTCAAGAACTGTCCATTCCGTGCAACTGCTCTTGCAGGTCCTTTGCTGTCTCTGACAGAATTACAATGTTGTCAGCAAACCTCAAAGTTTTTTTAATTCTTCTCCATGTATTTTAATTCCTATTCTGAACTTTTCTTTTGTTTCTTTTACTGGTGGCCAAATATACAGTTCGAATAACATCACGTATAGGCTACAACCCTGTGTCACTTGCTCCCCAACCACTGCTTCCCTTTCATGCCCCTCAACTGTTATAGCTGCCATCTGGTTCTGTAAAAATTTTAAATAGTCTTTCACTCCCTGTATTTCATCCCTGGTTCATAATTTGAAGAAGAGCATTCCAGTCAACATTGTCAAAAGCTTTCTCTAAGTCTACAAATGGTAGAAACATAGGTTTGCCTTTCCTGAATGCATCTTCTAAGATAAGTTGTAGGGTCAGTATTGTCACATGTGGTCCTACATTTCTCCAGAATCCAAAGTTATCTTCTATGAAGTCAGTATCTGCTGCTTTTTGGTCCTTTTATATAAGAATTTGTGTTTGTATTCTGCAACGACAAATTCCTAAACTGACAGTTTGGGAATATTCACACCTCACAGCACCTTATTTCTTTGGAAGTGAAATTAATACATTCTTAGTGAAATTTGTGGATATTTCACCTGTTTCGTACATCTAGCACAGCAAATGGAATAATTTTGTCATTGTTGTCTCTCCCAATGCTATCGGTAGTTTTGACAGAATGTTGTCTACCCCTGGGTACTTGTTTCCTTGTTTCACTGTGAGTCTTCAGTGCTCAGTCAAATGCTTTTCACAGTATATCTCCCTTGTTACCTTCATCTGTCTCTTCTACTATTTGTATGATGTTGCCCTCAGTTATATCTCCCTTGTATAGATCCCCTATACACCGAGGAGCCAAAACATTATGACCACTGCCCACTGTGATGTCAGACGCCACCTGATAGCGTTACAGGCATATGACACTCTAAAAACAGTAAGTAAGTGGGAAGCAGATGCATATGGGGATCACCCTAATGAAGATACAGGTCCTCACAGCTTTACTTCTGCCAGTATCTCGTCTCCTATCTTCCAAACTTTACAGAAGCTCTCCTGTGAACCTTGCAGAACTAGCACTCCTGAAAGAAAGGATACTGCGGAGATATGGCTTAGCCACAGCCTGGGGGATGTTTCCAGAACAGTTTTAATCTGCTAGAAAGTTTCATATCAGTGCACACTACACTGCAGAGTGAAAATCTCATTCTGGAAACATCCCCCAGGCTGTGGCTAAGCCATGTCTCCGCAATATCCTTTCTTTCAGGAGTGCTAATTCTGCAAGATTCACAGGAGAAAATCTGTAAAGTTTGGAAGGTAGGAGCCGAGATACTGGCAGAAGTAAAGCTGTGAGGACCGGGCGTAAGTCATACTATGGTAGCTCAGATGGTAGAGCACTTGCCCACAAAAGGCAAAGTTTCTGAGTTCGAGTCTCGGTAGGGCACACAGTTTTAATCTGCCAGGAAGTTTCATATCAATGCACACTCCGCTGCAGAGTGAAAATCTCATTCAGGAAACCAACAAAGTGATTGTATTGTGAGGGGGCTTCGTGCAGCTTATGTCCCATAAAGCACTTAGGATTATGGATGAAATGGGATGACTGTTGCTTTGTAGTAACCATACCAACATAGTGTAATAGAGTGAGAGGAGCTTGCTGGAGCTTCTTTCAGAAATAATTCACATAGGGTTTTGGATGAAGTGTGATGATTGTGGCCATGTAGTAACTATACCAACAGGATGATAGTATTGTGAGTGGAGTTTTCTGAAGCTCCTTTCAGAAATAATTCACATAGGACTATGAATGAAATGCAATGATTGTGGCTTTTTAGTAACTGTACCAAAACCCGTGGTATTGGTCGGAAAGCTTTTTACAGTTTCTTTTGGAAATAATTCACATAGGACTACGAATGAGATGAGATGATTGTGGCTCATTAGTAATTATACTGGAAAAGTGATAGTATTGTGAGGGGAGCTTCCTGCGGCTTCTTTCAGGAATAAATCACATAGGCTTATGGATGAAATGCTATGATTGTGGCTTTGTAATAGCTATACCAACAGATTGATACTTGAGTGAGAGGAGCTTGCTGCACCTTCTTTCAGAAATAATACACATATGGTTATGGATTAAATGCAATGGTTGTATGTCTTCAGTAACTATAACAACAAAGTGATAGTATTGTGAGGGAATCTTCCTGCAGCTTCTTTAAGAAATAAATCTCATAGTGTTATGGGTGAGATGCCATGTATGTGGTTTTGTTGTAGCTATAGCAACAAAATGATTCTACAGTGAGAGTACCTTTGTGCAGCGTCTTTCAGAAATAATTCACATAGGTTTATGCATAAAATGCGATGGATATGACTTTGTAGTTACTATACCGACAAGGTGATAGTATTGTGAGCTTTCTGCAGCTTCTTTCAGAAATAATTCACATACCATTATGAGTGAAGTGCAATGATTGTCACTTTTTAATAACTATACCAACACTTTGGTTCTAGAGTGAATGGAACTTTTTGCAGATTCTTTCAGAAATATTTCACAGCATGCTATGAATCAAATGCAATAATTGTGGCTTTGTAGTAACTACACCATCAAGGTTTATAGTATTTTGAGGGGAGCGTTCTGTGGCTTCTTTCAGAAATAATTCACATGATGTTACAAATTAAATGCAATGATTGTTGCTTTGTAGTAGCTATATGAACAGATTGATTGTTAAGGAAGAGCATCTTACTGCAGATTCTTTCAGAAATAATTCACATAGTGTTATGAATGAAATGTGATGATTCTGGCTTTATGGTAACTACACCAAGAAAGTGATTGTAGTGTGAGAGGAGCTTTCTGCAGCTTCATCCAGAAATAATTCACATAGTGTTATGGCTGAAATGAGACGACTGTGGCTTTGTAGTAACTAACTGTGAAAGTGATTGTAGTGTGAGAGGAGCTTTCTGGAGCTTCTTCCAGAAATAATTATCATAGTGTTAAAGATGAAATGCCATGATTGTGGCTTTTTTGTAACTATACCAACAAAGGAATAGTAATTTGAGAGGAGCTTTTGTCAGCTTCTTTCAGATATAATCTTCATAGGGTTATCGATAAAATGCAATGCTTGTTGCTTGTTGTGGACCTTTCCTACAAGAGAGTGCAAGAATTCAAATACCTAGGGGCACTTTCCACTGTGAACTCGTCATGTGATGCAGAGATCAATGCCAGAATACAAGCAGGAAACCGATCTTTCCACAGCCTAGCACAACTGCTTTGGTAGAAATATCTCTCCAGACAGTTCAAGATTCAACCGTACAAAACCTTTATCCAGCCTCTTGTTCTATATGGCTGTGAGATATGGAGTATCCGGAAACAGGGCTTCCATAAGCTCCTTGTTTTTGAGAGAAAAGTGCTTCGGAAGATTTTTGGTACAGTTCTGGATGCAGATACTGGGGAATGGAGGATCAGATACAATGAAGCGCTTGAGGAACTATACCAGTGGCCCAACATAGCAGGTACCCTCAAAGCCAAACAAATGCAGTGGGCCGACATTATAGCTTGGATGGAGGATCACAGATGGCCTCGGAAGCTCCTGGATTTCACACCTACAGGAAAGAGACTTCCTGGGAGACCCAAGAACCATTGGAGTGGTGGATCCCATGAAGATTTAATCCAAGTGTCAATAGATGTGGACGAATGGCAGATAGCAGCATTGGACAGAATACAGTGGAGGAGGTAACTTGTAGATGTGTGTGGTCTACTGGGCCTGATCACGTAGTACTAGTAGTAGTAGTATTGCTTCGTGTAAAATTTCAAACAATGTGACAGTACTGAGAGAGGTGCTTTTGCAGCTTCCTTCAGAAATAGATCACAACTGAACCAACAATGTGATAGTAATGTGAGAGAATCTTTCTGCAGCTTCTTTCAGAAATAATTTCCACAGGGTTGTGGATGAAATGCGATGAATGTGGCCTTGTAGAAACTGTACTAACAAAGTTACAGTACTGTGAGCAGAGCTACAAGCAATTCGTTTCAGCAATAATTAACGTATGGTAGTGGATGAAATCAGAAGATTCTGGCCTTGTTGTAACTATACCATGAAAGTGATAGCAGTGTGGTAGGAGCTCCCTGCAGTTCCTTTCAGAAATAATACTCATAGGGCAATGGATGAAATGTGATGATTCTGTCTTTGTAGTAACTGTAGGATCAAAGTGTAGTAGTGTGAGTGGAGCTTTCTGCAGCTCCTCTCAGAAATATTTCAGGTAGTGTAATGGATAATATGCAATGATTCTGGCTTTTATGTAATCATACCAACAATGTGAAGCTGCTGTGGTATGAGCGTTCTGCTGATTCTCTTGAAAAAAAAAATTCACATATGGAAATGCATGAAATGCGATGATTCTGGCTTTGTAGTAATCATACCAACAAAGTGATGCAAATGTGGGAGGAGCTTTTTGCAGCTTCTTTCAGAAATAATTCGCATGGTGTAATTGATGAAATGTAATGATTCTGGCTTTGTAGTGTGACGCAAGTGTGGGAGGAGCTCTTTGTAGCATCATTTAGAAATAATTCTCATAGGGTAATGGATGAAATGAAATGATTCTGGCATTGTTGTAATCATAGCAACAAAGTGACACAATTGCGGCAGGACCTTTCTGCAGCTCCTTTCAGAAATAATTCACATAGGGTAATCAAAGAAATGCAATGATTCTCACTTTGTAGTAATCATACCAAGAAAACAACGCAAATGTGAGAGGCGTTTTCTGCAGCTTTTTCCGGAAAAAAATTCAAATAGGGTAACAGATGAAATGTGATAATTGAGGATTTGTATTAATCATACCAACAGAGTGACGCCATTGTGGGTGGAACATTTTGCAGCTTTTTTCAAAAGTAATTCACATAGGGTAATAGATGAAAATTGATGATTCTGGTCTTGTAGTAATGACACCAACAAAGTAACGCAAATATGGGTGGAGCTTTCTGTAGCTTCTTTCAGAGAAAATGCACGTAGTGTAATGGATGAAATGTTTTGATTCTGGTTTTGGAGTAATCATACCAACAATGTGACGCTGCAGTGGGAGGTTCTTTTGACACTGCCTGTGAGAAATAATTCATATAGTCTTAAGGATGAAATGAGATGATTCTGGCTTCGTAGTAATCATACCAACAAAGACACGGTGCTGTGGGAGGAGATTTCTGCAACTTCTTTCAGAAATAATTCACATAGCATGATGGATGATATGGGATGATTCTCACTTTGCAGTAATCATATGAACAATGTGACACTGCTGCCTGAGGAGCTTTCTGCAACTTCTTTTAGAAATAGATCAGATACGGTTATGGATGTAGTGTGACGGTTATGGCTTTGTTGTAATGATACCAAAAAAGAGATGCTGCTGCGGGAGGAGCTTTCTGCAGCTTCTTTTAGAAAATAACCACATACAGTAATGGATGAAATTGGATGATTCTGGCTTTGTAATAATCATACGGAGAAAAAGATGCAGCTGTGGGAGACGCTTTCTGTAACTTCTTTGAGAAATAATTCACATAGGGTAATGGATGAAATGCGATGATTCTGGCATTGTAGTAATCATAGCAACAAAGAGATGCTGCTGCAGGAGGAGATTTCAGCAGCATTGTTCAGAAATAATTCACTTAGGGTAATAGATGAAATAGGATGATTCTAGCTTTGTAGTAATCATAACAACAGAGAGGTGGTGAGGTGGGAGAAGCCTTCTGCAGCTTCTTTCAGAAATAATTCACATAGGATAATGGATGAAATGCGATGATTCTGGCTTTGTGGTAATCATACCAACAAATAGACACTGCTGCTGGAGGAGGGACTGCAACTTCTTTCAGAAATAATTTGCATAGGGTAATGGATGAAATGCGTGATTGTGGCTTTGTAGTAATCATATCAACAAAAAGATGCTGCTGTGCTAGGAGCTTTTCTGCAGCTCCTTTCAGAAATAATTCACATAGTGTAATGGATGAAATTTGATGATTCTGGTTTTTATAGTAATCTGATGAAAAAAGAGAAACTACTGTGGAAGGAGATTTCTGCACCTCTTTTCGGAAATAATACACATATGGTAATGAATGAAATGGAATGATTCTGGCTTTGTAGTAATCATATGAACAAAAAGACGCTGCTATGTGAGGAGCTTTTTGCAGGTCCTTTCAAAAATAAATCACATATGCTAATGGATTAAATGCATTGATTCTGGCTTTGTAGGAATCATACAAGCAAGGAGACACTACTGCAGAAGGAACTTTCTGCTGCTTCATTCAGAAATTATTCACATAGTGTAATGGATGATATGCGATGTTCCTAGCTTTGTAGTAACCATAACAAGAAACAGGTGGTGCTGTGAGTGAAGCCTTCTGCATGTTCTTTCAGCAATAATTCACATAGGATAATGTATGAAATATGTTGATTCTGGCTTTGTGGTAATCATACCAACAGAGAGACGCTGCTGTGGGAGGAGCTTTCTGCAACTTCTTTCAGAAATAATTCACATAGCGTGATGAATGAAATGGGATGATTCTAGCTTTGTATTAAATATACGACCATAAAGACACTGATGTAGCAGGAGCTGTATGGAACTCCTTTCAGAAATAATTCGCATAGGGTAATGGATGAAATGCAATAATTCTTGCTTTGTAGTAATCATATCAATATAGATATGCTGCTGCAGGAGGGGCTTTCTGCAGCTTCTTTCAGAAATAATTCACATATGGTAATGGATCAAATGCAATGATTCTGGCTTTGTAGTAATCATACGAACAAAGAGACACAAATGATGGAGGACCTTTCTGCAGCTTCTACATCTACATCTACATCTACATCTACATCTACATCTACATCCATACTCCGCAAGACACCTGACTGTGTGTTTTTGGAGGGTACCCTGAGTACTTCTATCCGTTCTCCCTTCTATTCCAGTCTCGTATTGTTCATTGAAAGATGTATTGTCGGTATGCTTCTGTTTTTGCTCTAATCCCTGATTTTGTACTCATGGTCTCTCTGCGAGGTATATGTAGGAAGTAGCAATATAATGCTTGACTCTTCGGTAAAGGTATGTTCCCGAAACTTTAACAAAAGCCCATACCGAGTACTGAGCGTCTCTCCTGCAGAGTCTTCCACTGGAGATTGTCTATCATCTCCGTAACCCTTTCGAGATTACTAAATCATCCTGTAACGAAGTGCGCTGCTCTCCGTTGGATCTTCCCTATCTCTTCTATCAACCCTATCTGGTACGGATCCCACACTGCTGAGCAGTATTCAAGCAGTGGGCGAACAAGCGTACTGTAACCTACTTCCTTTGTTTTCGAATTTCATTTACTTAGGATTCTTCCAACGTATCTCAGTCTGGCATATGCTTTACTGACGATCAACTTTATATGATCATTCCATTTTAAATCACTCCTACTGCGTACTCCCAGATAATTTATGGAATTAACTGCTTCCAGTTGCTGACCTGCTATTTTGTAGATAAATGATAAGGGATCTATCTTTCAGTGAATTCACAGCACATTACACTTGTCTACATTGAGACTGAATTGCCATTTCCTGCACCATGCGTCAATTCGCTGGAGATCCTCCTGCATTTCAGTACAATTTTCCGTTGTTGCAACCTCTCAATACACCACAGCATCATCTGCAAAAAGCCTCAGTTAACTTCCGATGTCATCCACAAGGTCATTTATGTATATTGTGAATAGCAACAGTCCTATGGATGTCTCTATAGGCCTCCTGGCTCAGCAGCTGTTGTCGCTGAGCACCTGAAGGGTAATTTGGAAAATATTTTGAGCAGATTTCTCCACCATGTTATAGTTCATGGTGGAGATTTTAATTTGCCAGATATAGACTGGGAGACTCAAACGTTCATAACGGATGGCAAGGACAAAGAATCCAGTGAATTTTTTTTTAAGTGCTTTATCTGAAAAATACCTTGAGCAGTTAAACAGAGAACCAACTCATGGCGATAACATATTAGACCTTCTGGTGACAAAAAGACCTGAACTATTTGAAACAGTGAATGCAGAACAGGGAATCAGCAATCATAAAGCAGTTACTGCATCGATGATTTCAGCCATAAATTGAAAAATTAAAAAAGGGAGGAAGATTTTTCTGTTTAGCAAAACTGACAAAAAGCAGATTACAGAGTACCTGACAGCTCAACACAAAAGTTTTGTCTCAAGTACAGATAGTGTTGAGGATCAGTGGACAAGGTCAAAACCATCGTACAATATGCGTTAGATGAGTATGTGCCAAGCAAGATCGTAAGAGATGGAAAAGATCCACCATGGTACATCAACCGAGTTAGAAAACTGCTGCGGAAGCAAAGGGAACTTCACAACAAACATAAACATATCCAAAGCCTTGCAGACAAACAAAAATTATGCGAAGTGAAATGTAGTGTGAGGAGGGCTATGTGAGAGGCACTTAATGAATTCAAAAGTAATGTTCTATGTACTGACTTGGCAGAAAATTTAAGAAATTTTGGTCTTACGTCAAAGCGATAGGTGGATCAAAACAAAATGTCCTGACACCACAGATGACAAAAGGGTAGATACCAAAATAGACGACAGAGTGATAGAGAAAAAATTAAAATCACACAAAAGAGGAAAGCCCACTGGACCTGAAGGGATACCAGTTAGATTTTACACAGAGCACGCGATGGAACTTAGCCCCCTTCTTGTAGCAGTGTACCGTAGGTCTCTAGAAGAGCATAGCATTCCAAAGGATTGGAAAACAGCATGGTCTTCCCCATTTTCAAGAAGGGACTTCGAACAGATGTGCAGAACTATAGACCTATATCTCTAATGTTGATTAGTTGTAGAACTTTGGAACACGAATTATGTTAGAGTATAATGAGTTTTCTGGAGACTACAAACCTACTCTGTAGGAATCATCATTTGTTTTGAAAAAGACGGCCATGTGAAACCCAGCTCTTGCTAATCATCCACAAGACTCAGAGGACCATAGACATGGGTTCACACTTAGATGCCGTGTAACTTCTTTCAGAAATACTTCACATAAAGTAATGGATAAAATGCAATGATTCTGGCTTTGTAGTAACCTTACTAACAAAGAGAAGCAAATGAGAGATTAGCTTTCTGTAGCTCTTCTCAGAAATACTTCACATAGTGTAATGGATGAAATGCGATGAATCTGGCTTTGTAGTAACCATACCAACAAACAGACGCCAATGGGGGATGAGCCTTCTGCAGTTTCTCACAGAAATGCTTCACAAAGGGTAATGCATGGAATGCATTGATTCTGGCTTTGTAGTAACCGGAAGAACAGAGAGAGGCAAATGAGGGAGGAGCTTTCTGTAGCTTCCCTTAAAAAATTTCACATAGGGTAAAGGACCAAATGTGATGATTCTGGCTTTGTAGTCACTTCTCCAATAAAGAGACACCTATGAGGCAAGCGCATTCTGCAGCTCCTCTCAGAAATACTTCACGAAGTGTAATGGATAAAATGCGATGATTCTGACTTTGTAATAACCTTACCAACAACGACACGTCTTTGAGGGAGGAGCTTTCTGCAGCTCCTCTCAGAAATAGTTCACATAGGGTAAGGGATGAAATGTGATGATTCTGGCTTTGTAGTAACCATACCAACAAAGAAACAGAAATGAGGGACGAGCTTTCTGTAGCTTCTTTTAAATACCTCACATCAGGTAGTGGATGAAATGTGATGATTCTGTCTGTGTAGTAATCATACCAACAAACAGATGTAAATGAGGGAGGAGCTTTCTGTAGCTTCTCTTATGTACACCACATCAGGTAATAAATGAAATGTGATGATGCTGTCTGTGTAGTAATCATACAAACAAAAATTGCAAATGAGGGAAGGGCTTTCTGTAGCTTCTCTCAGAATTACTTCACATAAGGTAATGGATGAATTGCGATGATCCTGGCTTTGTAGTAACGTTACCAACAAATGTACACGTATGAGGGGAGAGCTTCCTGCAGCTTCTCTCTGAAATACTTCACATGGGGTAATAGATGAAATGCGAATATTCTGGCCTCTGTAGTAATCATACCAACAAACAGTCACAAATGAGGGAAAAGCTTTCTTTAGCTTCTTTCAGAAATACTTCACATTGTGTAATGGACACCCCATGAACAATGGACCTTCCCAATCGTGGGGAGGCTTGCGTGTCTCTGTGATACAGATAGCCATACCGTAGGTGCAACCACAACGAAGGGGTATTTGTTGAGAGGCCAGACAAATGTGTGGTTTCTGAAGAGGGGCAGCAGCCTTTTCAGTAGCTGCAAGGGCAACAGTCTGGATGATTGACTGATCTGGCCTTGTAACAATAACCAAAACGGCCTTGCTGTGCTTGTACTGTGAACGGCTGAAAGCAAGGGGAAACTTCCTGAGGGCATGCAGCTTTACTGTATGATTAAATGATGATTGGGTCCTCTTGGGTAAAATATTCCGGAGGTAAAATAGTCCCCCAATCTGATCTCCAGACGGGGACTACTCAAGAGGATGTCATTATCAGGAGAAAGAAAACTGGTGTTTTACGGATCGGAGCATGGAATGTCAGATCCCTTAATCTAGCAGGTAGGTTAGAAAATTGGTGAAGTTCCGTGGCAGGAGGAACAAGACTTTTGGTCAGGTGACTACAGGGCTATAAACACAAAATCAAATAGAGGTAATGCAGGAGTAGGTTTGATAATGAGTAGGAAAATATAAATGTGGGTAAGCTACTACAAACTGCATAGTGATAGCATTATTGTGGCCAAGATAGATACAAATCCGACACCTACTACAGTAGTACAAGTTTATAGGCCAACTAGCTCTGCAGATGATGACTAAATTGAAGAAATGTATGATGAGATAAAAGAAATTATTCAGATAGTGAAGAGAGGTGAAAATTTAATAGTCATGGGTGACTGGAATTCGAGTGTAGGAAAAGGGAGAGAACGAAACATAGTAGGTGGATATGGATTGGGGCTAAGAAATGAAAGAGGAAGCCGCTTGGTAGAATTTTGCACAGACTTCAACTTAATCATAGCTAACACTTGGTTTAAGAATCATGAAAGAAGGTTGTATACATGGAAGAACCCTGGAGATACTAAAAGGTATCAGATAGATTATATAATGGTAAGACAGAGATTTAGGAATCAAGTTTTAAATTGTAAGACATTTCCAGGGGCAGAGGTGGACTCTGACCACAATCTATTGGTTATGACCTGTAGATTAAAACTGAAGAAACTGCAACAACGTGCGAATTTATGGAGATGGGACCTGGATAAACTGAAAGAACCAGAGTTTGTACAGAGTTTCAAGGAGAGCATAAGGGAACAATTGACAGGAGTGGGGGAAAGAAATACAGTAGATGAAGAATGGCTAGCTTTGAGAGATTAAGTAGTGAAGGCAGCAGAGGATCAAGTAGGTAAAAATACGAGGGCTGCTAGAAATCCTTGGGTGACAGAAGAAATATTGAATTTAATTGATGCAAGGAGAAAATATAAAAATGCAATAACTGAAGCAGGCAAAAAGGAAATCAAACGTCTCAACAATCAGATCGACAGGAAGTACAAAATGGCTAAGCAGGGATGGCTAGAGGACAAATGTAAGGATGTAGAAGCTTATCTCACTAGGGGTAAGATAGATATTGCCTACAGGAAAATTAAAGAGACTTTTGGAGATAAGAGAACGACTTGTATGAACATCAAGAGCTCAGATGGAAACCCAGTTCTAAGCAAAGAAGGGAAAGCAGAAAGGTAGAATGAGTATATAGAGGGTCTATACAAGGGTGATGCAATTGAGGACAATATTATGGAAAAGGAAGAGGATGTAGATGAAGATGAAATGGGAGATACGATACTGCGTGAAGAGTTTGACAGAGCACTGAAAGACCTGAGTTGAAACAAGGCCCCCAGAGTAGACAACATTCCACTGGAACTACTGACAGACTTGGGAGTGCCAGTCCTGACAAAACTCTTATCATCTGGTGAGCAAGATGTATGAAACAGGCGAAATACCCTCAGACTTCAAGAAGAATATAATAATTCCAATCCCAAAGAAACCAGGTGCTGACAGATGTGTAAATTACCGAACAATCACTTTAATAAGCGACAGCGGCAAAATACTAACACGATTTCTTTACAGACGAATGGAAAAACTAGTAGAAGCTGACCCCAGGGATGATCAGTTTGGATTCTGTAGAAATACTGGAACACATGAGGCAATACTGACCTTACGACTTATCTTAGAAGAAAGATTAAGGAAAGGCAAACCTATGTTTCTCGCATTTGTAGACTTAGAGAAAGCTTTTGACAATGTTGATTGGAATACTCTCTTTCAAATTCTAAAGGTGGCAGGGGTAAAATACAGGGAGCGAAAGGTTATTTGCGATTTGTACAGAAACCAGATGGCAGTTATAAGAGTCAAGGGGCATAAAAGGGAAGCAGTGGTTGGGAAGGGAGTGAGACAGGGTTGTAGCCTCTAACTGATGTTATTCAATCTGTATATTAAGCAGGCAGTAAAGGAAACAAAATAAAAATTCTGAGTAGGTATTAAAATCCATGAGGAAGAAATAAAAACTTTGAGGTTTGCCGATGACATTGTAATTCTGTCAGAGACAGCAAAGGACTTGGAAGAGCAGTTGAATAGAATGGAGAGTGTCTTGAAAGGAGTATATAAGATGAATATCAACAAAAGCAAAATGAGGATGAGGGAATGTACTCGAATTAAGTTGGGTGATGCTGAGGCAATTAGATTAGAAATGAGACACTTAAAGTAGTAAATGAGTTTTGCTATTTGGGAAGCAAAATAACTGATGATGGTCAAAGTAGAGAGGATATAATATGTAGACTGGCAATGGTAAGGAAGGCATTTCTGAAGAAGATAAATTTGTTAACATCGAGTATAGATTTAAGTGACAGGAAGTCATTTCTGAAAGTATTTGTATGGAGTGCAGCTATGTATGGAAGTGAAACATGGACGATAACTAGTTTGAACAAGAAGAGGATACAAGCTTTCTAAATGTGATGATTCTGGCTTTGTAGTAACGTTATCAACATAGAGACGCCTCTGAGTGAGGAGCTTTCTAAAGCTCTTCTCAGAAATACATCACATACAGTAATGGATAAAATGTGATGATTCTGGCTTTCTAGTAACCAATCAAAGAAACGGATATGAGGGAAGAGTTTTCTGTAGCTTCTCTGATAAACTTCATATCAGGTAATGGATGAAATGTGATCATTCTATCTGCATAGTAATCATACCAACAAACAGACGCCTATGAGGGGGCAGCTTTCTCCAGCTTCTCTTTGAAATACTTCACATAGTATAATGGATGAAATGTGATGATTCGCGGTCTGTAGTAAACCTTCCAACAAAGAGACACAAATGAACATGGAGCTGTCTGTAGCTTCTCTCAGAAATGCTTCACATAGGGTATGGATGAAATACGATGATTCTGGCTATGTAGGAACCCTAACAACAGATAGATGCCTATGAGGGAGGAGCTTTCTGCAGCTTCCCTCTGAAATACTTAACATAGGGTAATGGATGAAAATGATTATTCTGGCTTTAGAGTAAGCATACCAACAAAGAGACACAAATGAGGGAGGAGCCTTCTGCGGCTCCTCTCATAAATACTTCACATCAGGTAAAAGTTGAAAAGTCATGATTGGGTCTGTGTACTAATCATACCAACAAACAGATACAAGAGAGGGAGGAGCTTTCCGCAACATCTCTCAGATATACTTCAAATAGGGTAATAGATGGAATGCGAATATTCTGCCTTTGTACTAACCATACCAACAAAGAGACGCAAGTGAGGGAGGAGCTTTCTGTAGCTTTTATCTGAAATACACCACATAGGGTAAAAAATGAAATCCGATGATTTTGGCTTTGTAATAACCATACCAACAAACTAATGCAAATGAGGGAGGAGCTTTCTGTAGCTATACTCAGAAATACTTCACATAGGGTAATAGGTGAAATGCGATGATTCTGGCTTTGTAGTAAACATACTAACAATCAAACGCAAATGAGGGAGGAGCTTTCTGAAGCTTCCATCAGAAATACTTCACACCAGGTAATGGATGAAGTGTAATGATTGTGTCTGTGTACTAATTATACCAATAAAAGATGCAAGTGAGGGAGGAGCTTTCTGCAGCTTCTATCAGAAATACTTCACATAGGGTAATAGATGAAATGGGATGATTCTGGGCTTGTAGTAACCATACCAACAAACAAACACAAGTGCGGGTGGAGCTTTCTGTAGCATCCCACAGAAATATTTCACATCAGGTAAGGGATGAAAAGTAACCATAGTGTCTGTGTACTAATCATACCAACAAACAGATGCAAGTGAGGGATGAGCTTTCTGCAGCTTTTCTCTGAAATACATCAAATAGGGTAATAGATGAAATGCAATGATTCTGGCTTAGTAGTAAACTTACCAACCAATGCACGACAATGTGGTAGGTGCTTTCTGTAGCTTCCCTCAGAAATACTCCATATCAGGTAATGGGTGAAATGTAATAATTGTGTTTGTGTACTAATCATACCAACTAACAGATGCAAGTGAGGGAGGAGCATTCTGTAGCGTCCCTCAGAACTACTTCACTTCAGGAAATGGATGAAATGTAATGATTGTGTCTGTTTAATAAAACCAACAAACAGATGCAAGTGAGGGAGGAGCTTTCATCAACTTCTCTCTGAAATACTTCACATATGCTAATGGATGAAATGAGATTATTTAGGCTTTGTAGTAACCATACCAACAAAGAGACGTAAACAAGGGAGGAGTGGGAGGAGCGTCCTGCAGCTTCTCTCAGAAATACTTCACATAGGGTAATAGATTAAATGCGAGGGTCTGGCTTTGTAGTAACCATACCAACAAACAAACACAAAAATAGGGTGGAGCTTTGTGTAGCCTCCCTCAGAAATACTTCACATCAGGTAATGGATGAAATGTAATGATTGTGTCTGTGTACTAATCATACCAACTGACAGATGCAAGTGAGGGAGGAGCATTCTGTAGCGTCCCTCAGAACTACTTCACATCAGGAAATGGATGAAATGTAATGATTGTGTCAGTTTAATCAAACAAACAAACAGATGCAAGTGAGGGAGGAGCTTTCATCAGCTTCTCTCTGAAATACTTCACATATGCTAATGGATGAAATGAGATTATTTAGGCTTTGTAGTAACCATACCAACAAAGAGACGTAAACAAGGGAGGAGTTGGAGGAGCGTCCTGCAGCTTCTCTCAGAAATACTTCACATAGGGTAATAGATTAAATGCGAGGGTCTGGCTTTGTAGTAACCATACCAACAAACAAACACAAATGAGGGTGGAGCTTTCTGTAGCCTCCCTCAGAAATACTTCACATCAGGTAATGGATGAAATGTAATGATTGTGTCTGTGTACTAATCATACCAACAGATGCAAGTGAGGGAGGAGCTTTCTGCAGCTTCACTCATAAATACTTCACATAGGGTAATAGATGAAATGCGATGATTCTGGGCTTGCAGTAACCGTACCAACAAACAAACACAAGTGCGGGTGGAGTTTTCTGTAGCATCCCACAGAAATATTTCACATCAGGTAAGGGATGAAATGTAACCATAGTGTCTGTGTTGTAATCTTACCAACAAACAGATGCAAGTGAGAGAGGGGCATACTACAGCTTGTCTCAGAAATACTTCACATAGCGTAGTAGATGAAATGCGATGTTTCTGGCTTTGTAGTAACCATACCAACAAACAAATCCAAATGAGGGGGGAGCTATCTGTAGCTTCCCTCAGAAATACTTCACATTAGGTAATGAATGAAATATAATAATTGTGTCTGTGTAGTTATCATACCAACAAACAGATGCAAGTGAAGGAGGCGTTTTCTGTACTTTTTCTATGAAAAACATCACACACGGTAATGGATGAAATGCAATGATTCTGGCTTTGTAGTGACCATACCAACAATCAAAATCAAATGAGCTAGGAGAATCCTGCATCCTCTGTCTGAAATACATCACAAAGGGTAATGGATGAAATGCAATTATTGTGGCTTTGTAGTAACCTTACCAACAAACAAACACAAATGAAGGAGGAGCTTCTGTAGCTTCCGTCACAAATAATTCACATCGGGTAATGAATGAAATGTAATGATTGTGTCTGTGTACTAATCATACCAACAAACATATGCAAGTGAGGGTGGAACTTTCTGCAGCTTCTCACTGAGATACTTCACATACGGTAAAAATGAAATGCGATGATTCTGGATTTGAAGTAACCATACCAACAAACACACACAAATGAGGGAGGAGCTTTCTGTAGCTTCCCTCACAAATACTTTACATCAGGTAATGGATGAAATGTAATAATTGTGGCTGTGTCCTAATCATACCAACAACAGATGCAAGTGAGGGAGGATCTTTCTGTAGCTTCTCTCAGAAATACATCACATAGGGTAATAGATGAAATGCGATGATTCTGGGCTTATAGTATCCATACCAACAAACAAACACAAGTGCAGGTGGAGCTTTCTGTAGCATCCCACAGAAATATTTCACATCAGGTAAGGGATGAAATGTAACCACAGTGTCTGTATAGTAATCTTACCAACAAACAGATGCAAGTGAGGGAGGAGCGTCCTGCAGCTTTTCTCAGAAATACTTCACATAGGGTAGTAGATGAAATGCTATGTTTCTGGCATGGTAGTAACCATACCGACAAACAAAATCCAGATGAGGGGGGAGCTTTCTGTAGCTTATCTCAGAAATACTTCACATTAGGTAATGAATGAAATGTAATGATTGTGTCTGTGTACCAATGATACCAACAAACAGATGCAAGTGAGGGATGAGCTTTCTGCAGCTTCTCTCTGAAATACATCACAGAGGGTAATGGATGAATTGCAATGATTCTGGCTTTGTAGTAACCATACCAACAATCAAACGCAAATGAGGGAGGATCTTCCTGCAGCCTCTGTCTTAAATACATCACATATGGTAAAATATGAAATACGATGTTTCTTGCTTTGTAGTAACCATACCAAAAAACAAAACCAAATGAGGTAGGAGCTTTCTGTAGCTTTTCTTGAAAATATTTCACATAGTGCAATAGATGAAATGCGTTGATTCTGGCTTTGTAGTAACCATACCAACAAACAAACATAAATGATGGGCAAGCTTTCTGTAGCATCCCTCAGAAATACTCCACATCAGGTAATGGATGAAATGTAGTGATTGTGTCTGAGTACTAATCATACCAACAAACAGATGCACATGAGTGATTAGCTTTCTGTAGCTTCTCTCACAAATACTTCATATACGTATAGGATGAATTGCGATGATTCTGGCTTTGTAGTAACCATACCAACAAACAAACGCAAATGAGGGAGGAGCTTTCTGTTGATTTCCTCAGAAATATTTCACATAGTTTAATAGGTGAAATGCTATGATTCTGGCTTTGTACTAACCATACCAACAATCAGATTAAAGGGAGGGTGGAGCTTTCTGCAGCTTCTCTCTGAAATACATCACATAGGGTAATAGATGAAATGCAATGATTCTGGCTTTGTAGTAACCATACCAACAACCAAACGCAAATGAGGGAGGAGCTTTCTGTAGCTTACCTCAGAAATACATCACATCAGGTAATGGATGAAATGTAATGACTGTGTCTCTGTACTAATCATAAAAACAACCATATGCAAGTGAGGGAGGAGCTTTCTGACCTTCTCTCTGAAATACATTACATTGGATAATAGATGAATTCTGATGATTCTGCCTTTGTAGTAACCATACCAACAAACATACGCAAATGATTGAGGAGCTTTCTGTAGCTTCCCTCAGAAATACTTCACATCAGGTGATGGATTAAATATAATGATTGTGATGGTGTACCAATCATACCAACAAACAGATGCAAGTGAGAGATAAGCTTTCTGAGGCTTCTATCTGAAATACACCACATAGGGTAAAATATGAAATACGATGAATTTGGCTTTGTAACAACCATCCCAACAAACTAACGCAAATGAGGGAGAAGCTTTCTGTAGCTATTCTTAGAAATACTTCACTAAGGGTAATAGATGAAGTGCGATTATTCTGGCTTTGTAGTAACAATACTAACAAACAAACGTAAGTGATGGTGCAACTTTCTGTAGCTTCCCTCAGAAATACTTCACATCAGGTAAATGATAAGTAGCTGGAACTATTCTGGAATTTGTATCTATCATCGCCACCAAGAAATGACAGAGTCCAGCAATTCTACCCGCAATTCCACCTACTGACATGCAGTCGCCACTACATTGCGCAATCACTGTAATCGAGTACTATAATGATGTACAGTGATGGATCAGCTAAATGGATGTGTTAGTGTGTTCAAATATAAGGTAATTTATAACTGAGTTTATGTACCTACCTTGATTTTTCTCCTTACCATAACACCTATCAGGTTCCTCTCCGTTTGAAGTAAAGAGATTTCCAAGTGTCCCTACTGAAAGAACATTAAAGACCAGTGTTTTTGCTAATTAATGCCTCATGAACATAGAAAAAGAAAGTTAATGAAAGTAATTTTCCTAATAATACTGCTTATTAATGCATTGTTGCCAACTTCAAATTAAAAAGTTCGTGAGGCTGAGGCTTATAAAGTTTTGCTTCGTAAATGATCTCATTACCACCTGTTGTAAATCACAGAAGGTGAGTCAGTATCTTACATATATGTTAATTTTGTGTGTCAATGTAGTAAAAGTGGAAAACTGCAGTGTGGAACATTATATACTCAAGTCTGCTAAGTGTATGTCTCTCCTGTGTTTTAGAAGTGCTTATTAATAATATAACAGGATCCACAGTTTGTATATTGGGTTAATGCTTGGTAACAAGTAACAGAAAGACCACTAATTAGGAAAACCTTAATTTCTTTAATCAAATGATAGTGAGGAGCAACCTGTAAGTGGATTCAAATTAACTTTCGTTTTAAATAGTAACGCACTTAACTGAGAGAGACTTAACCTATATCCAATTAATGATTCTGCAGTTAGTAGTAATAATGTTATAAAGACCATTCAGTTTGTGTAAGCCCTGAAAGTAATAGTGTGTTTCAGTATCTGTTATAATTTTGCAAATAGTTTGTGCTGCTTTAACTGTTAGTTTCAATCTTACCGTACCCACATGAATGTGTCAAGAGTATACTGCTCTCGCATGTGACAATGTATAGGTTGTGTTTATCCATTCAAGTTACTAATAACTATTTTCTTGAACGAGAATGTTAATCATTCTCTTGCCTACTTAGGCTGGCGACCGTTTTCTTTACCTGTTAAACAGTGCAGATAGGCAAAATTTTGTTTATTACTGTTCAAATATTTCCGTAATTCTGACTTTCATTTCCGATAAGCCACTTCCGTTAGGTACAACACGGTCAACACAACAAAATTCCTCCCAGAGGGTAACACTGCTCTGTTGCATTATACCATAATTGCTTTAATAATATTGTTTTACTTCACAACCTGCTTTAAGGTTATGGTTCAGCAGCAGCAGACAATAGTGTTATAAGCTTTCTGCAGCTTCCCTCAGAAATATTTCACATCAGGTAATGGATGAAATGTAATGATTGTGTCTGTGTAGTAATCATTCCAACAAACAGATGCAAGTGAGGGAGGAGCTTTCTGCAGCTTCCCTCTGAAATACATCACATAGGGTAATAGATGAAATGTGATGATTCTGGCTTTGTAGTAACCACACCAACAAACAAACGCAAATGACGGAGGAGCTTTCTGTAGCTTCCCTCAGAAATACTTCACATCAGGTAATGGGTGAAATGTAATGATTGTGTCTGTGTACTAATCATTCCAACAAACAGATACAAGTGAGGAAGGAGCTTTCATCAGCTGAAATAAATCACATAGGGTAATGGATGAAATACAATGATTCTGGCTTTGTAGTAACTATAACATCAAACAAACGAAAATGAGGGAGGAGCTTTCTGTAGATTTCTTTAGAAATACTTAACATTGGGTAATAGATGAAATGTGATGATTCTGGATTTAAAGTAGCCATACTAACAAACAAATGCAAATGAGGGTGGAGTTTTCTGTAGCTTCCCTCAGAATTATTTGACATCAGGTAATGGATGAAATGTAATCATTGTGTCTGTGTACTAATCATACCAACAAACAGATGCAAATGAGGGAGCAGCTTTCTGCAGCTTCTATCTGAAATACATCACATAGGGTAAAATATGAAATAAGATGATTCTGGCTTTGTAATAACCAGCCCAACAAACTAAGGCAAATGAGGGATGAGCATTTTGTATCTATTCTCAGAAATACTTCACATAGGGTAATAGATGAAATGCAACGATTCTGGCTTTGTAGTAACCATACCAACAAACTAAACGCAAATGACACTTGAGCTTTCTGTAGCATTTTTTAGAAATACTTCACATAGGGTAATAGATGAAATGCGATGATTCTGGATTTGTAGTAACCATACCAACAAACAAACACATTTCACTCATAAATACTTCATATCAGGTAATGCATGAAATGTAATGATTGTGTCTGTGTACTAATCGTACCAACAATCAGATGCAAGTGAGGGAGAAAATTTCTGCAGTCTCTTTCTGAAATACATCGCATGGAGTAATAGATGATATTCAAAGATTCTGGCGTTGTAGTAACCATACCAACCAACAAATGCAACTGAGGTAAGATCTTTCTGTAAATTCCCTCAGAAATACCTCACATCAGGTAATGGATGAAATGTTATGGTTGTGTCTGTGTACTGATAAGAACAACAAACAGATGCAAGTGAGGGAAGTGCTTTCTGCAGCTTCCCGCAGAAATACTTCACATCAGGTAATGGATGTAATGTAATGAGTGTGTGTGTGTATTAATCATTATAACAAACAAATGCAAGTGAGGGAGGAGCTTTCTGCAGATCCTTTCTGAAATACATCACATAAAGTAATAGATGAATTGTGATGATTCTGGCTTTGTAATAACCGTACCAACAAACTAAAGCAAATAAGGGGGGAGCTTTCTGTAGCTATTCTCAGAAATTCATCACATGGGGTAATAGATGAAATGCGATGATTTTGGCTTTGTAGTAACCATACCAACAAATGAAACCCAAATGAGGTTTGTGCTTTCTGTAGCCTCCCTCTGAAATATTTCACAACAGGTAATGGATGAAATTTAGTGATGGTGTCTGTGTACTAATCATAACAAAAAAGGAGCAAGTGAGGCACAAGCTTTCTTCAGCTTCTCTCTGAGATACATCACATAGGATAATGGATGAAATGCGATGATTCTGGTTTTGTAGTAACCATAAAAACAAACAAACGCAAATGACACTTGAGCCTTCTGTAGCTTTTCTCAGGAATACTTCACATAGTGTGATAGATGAAATGCGATGATTCTGGCTTTGTAGTAATAATACCAACAAACAAACGCAAATGATTGAGGAGCTTGCTGTAGCCCCCCTCAGAAATACTTCACATCAGGTAATGGATGAAATGAAATGATTGTGTCTGTGTACTAATCATATCAACAAACAGATGTAGGTGAGGGATGAGCTTTCTGCAGTTTCCCTCATAAATACTTCACATCCAGTAATGGATGAAAAGTAATGATTGTGTCTGTGTACTAATCATACCATAAACAGATGCAAGTGAGGGAAGAGTTTTCTGCAGCTTCCCTCAGAAATACTTCACATCAGGTAATGGATGTTATGTAATGAGTGTGTGTGTGTATTAATAATTATAACAAACAGATGCAAGTGAGGGTGGAAGTTTCTGCAGCTCCATGCTGAAATACATCACATAAAGTAATATATGAATTGCGATGATTCTGGCTTTGTAGTAACCATACCAACAAACAAACGCAAAGGACACTTGAGCTTCCTTTAGTTTTATTTAGAAATATTTCACATAGGGTAATAGATGAAATGCGATGACACTATATTTGTAGTAACCTTACCAACAAACAAACGCAACTGAGAGAGGAGCTTTCTGTAGCTCCCCTGAGAAATATTTCACATCAGGTAATGGATGAAATGTAATGATTGTGTCTGTGTACTCATCATACCATAAACAGATGCAAATGAGTAATGAGCTTTCTGCAGCTTTTCTCTGAAATTCATCACATAGGTTAATAGATTAAATGCGATGATTCTGGCTCTGTAGTAACCATACCAACAATGAAACGCAAATGAGGGTTGTGCTTTCTGTAGTTTCCCTCAGAAATATTTCACATCAGGTAATGGATAGAATGCAATGATTGTGTCTGTGTACTAATCATACCATAAACAGAAGCAAATGAGGGATGAGCTTTCTGCAGCTTTTCTCTGAAATACATCACATGGGGTAATAGATGAAATGCAATGATTCTGACTTTGTAGTAACCATACCAACAAAGAAACACAAATGAGGGAGGAGTTTTCTGCAGTTTTTTTCAGAAATACTTCACATTGGGTAATAGATGAAATGTGATGGTTATGGCTTCGTAGTAACCATACCAACAATCAAACGCAAATGAGGGAGGTGCTTTCTGTAGTAATCATTCCAACGAACCGATGCAAGTTAGAAAGTAGCTTACTGCAGCTTCCCTCTGAAATACATCACATAGGGTAATAGATGAAATACGATGATTCAGGCTTTGTAGTAACCCCACCAACAAACAAACGAAAATTACGAGGAGCTTTTACAGCATCCCTCAGAAATACTTCACATCCAGTAATGGATGAAATGAAATGATTTTGTCTGTGTACTAATATTGCCATAAACATATGCAAGTGAGGGAAGAGCATACTGCAGCTTCTCTCTGATATACATCACATGGGGTAATGGACGAAATGCGATGTTTCTGGCTCTGTAGTAATCATACCAACAAACAAACGCAAACGAGGGAGATGCTTTCTGCAGATTCCCTCAGATATATTTCAAATCAAGTAATGGATGAAGTGTAATGATTGTGTCTGTGTATTAATCACAACAACAAACAGTTGCAACTAAGGGACGAGCCCTCTGCAGCTTCTCTCTGAGATACATCACATAGGATAATGGATGAAACACAATGTTTCTGGCTTCGCAGTAACCGTACCAACAAACAAACGCAAATGAGGGAGGAGCTTTTCTGTAGCTTCCCTCAGAAATTCCTCACATCAGATAATGGATAAAATGTAACGATTGTGTCCGTGTACTAATCATACCAACATACAGAGCAAGTGAGTTAGGAGCTTTCTGCTGCTCCTCTCGGAAATACCTCATATATGGTAATAGATGAAATGTGATGATTCTGGCTTTGTAGTAACCATACCAACAAACAAATGCAAATAAGGGAGCTGCTTAGAGAGCATCCCTGAGACATACTTCACATCATCTAGTAAATGAAATTTAATGTTTGTGTATGTGTACTAATAATAGCAACAAACAGATGCAAGTGAGGGAAGAGTTTTCTGCAACTTCTCCCTGAAATACATCACATAGAGTAATAAGTGAAATGCAATGATTCTGGTTTTGTAGTAAGAATACCAACAAACAAATGCAAGTGAGGGAGGAGCTTTCTGCTGCTCCTCGCTGAAATACATCACATATCCCAATGGATGAAATGCAATGATTCTGGCTTTGTAGTAACGGTAGCAACAAACAAACGCATATAAGACAGGAGCTTTCTGTAGCTATTCTCAGAAATAAATCGCATAGGGTAATAGATGAAATGTGTTGATTCTGGCATCGTAGTAACCCCACCAACAAACAAACGCAAGTCATGGAGGAGCTTTCTGTAGCTTCCATTTGAACTATTTCACATCAAGCAAAGGGTGAAATCTACTGATTGTGTCTGTGTACTAATCATTCCAACAGACAGATGCAAGTGATTAAGGAGCTTTCCTCGGCTGAAATACATAGGGTAATGGATGAAATGCAATGATTCTGGCTTTGTAGTAACCATACCAACAAACAAACGCAAGTGACGCTTGAGCCTTCTGTAGCTTATCTCAGAAATACTTCACATCCGGTAATGGATGAAATGCGATGATCCTGGATTTGTAGTAATAATACCAACAAAGAAACACAACTGAGTTAGGAGCTTCCTGTAGCCCCCCTCAGAAATACTTCACATCAGGTAATGGAGGAAATGCAGTGATTGTGTCTGTGTAATAATCATACCATAAACAGATGCAAGTGAGGGAAGAGCTTTCTGCAGCTTTGATATGAAATACATTACATAGAGTAATAGATGAAATGCAATGATTCTGGTTTTGTGGTAACCAAACCAACATCCAAATGCAAATGAGGGAAGAGCTTTCTGTAGCTTCCCTCAGAAATATTTCACATCAGGTTATGGATGAAATGTAATGATTTTGTCTGTGTACTAATCATAACAAAACACAGGTGCAAGTGAGGTACAAGGATTCTGCAGCTTCTCTCTGAAATACATCACATGGGGTAATAGATGAGATGCAATGATTCTGGCTTTGTAGTAACCATACCAAAAACAAACGCAAATGAATGAGTAGCTTTCTTTAGCTATTCTCAGAAATACTTCACATAGGGTAATAGATGAGATGCGTTAATTCTGGCTTTGTAATAACCAGACCAACAAACAAACACAATTGAGGGAGGTGCTTTCTGTAGCTTCCCTCCGATATATTTCACATCTGGTAATGGATGGAATGTAATGATTGTGTCTGTGTACTAATCATAAGAACAAAGAGGTGCAAGTGTGGGACGAGCTTTCTGTATCTTCTCTCCGAGATACATCACGTAGGGTAATGGATATAATGCAATAATTCTGGTTTTGTTGTAACCATACCAACAAAGAAACGCAAATGAGGGAGTAGCACTCTGTAGCTAATCTCAGAAGTATTTCACATTGGATAATAGATGAAATGCGATGATTCTGGCTTTATAGTAACCATTCCAACAAACAAACGAAATTGAGGGAGGAGCTTTCTGTAGCTTCCCTCAGAAATACTTCACATCAGGTAATGGACGAAATGTAATGATTGTGTCAGTGTACTAATCGTACCAACAAACAGATGCAAGTGAGGGAGGAGATTTCTGAAGTCTCTCTCTGAAATACATCACAAGGGGTAATAGATGGAATGCAATGATTCTGGCTTTGTAGTAATAATACCAACCAACAAACGCAACTAAGGGAGGTTATTTCTATAGCTTTCCTCAGAAATACTTCACATCAGGTAATGGATGAAATGAAAAAATTGTGTCTGTGTACTGATCAGAACAACAAACAGATGCTAGTGAGGGAATAGCTTTCTACAGCCTCCCTCAGAAATACTTCACATCAGGTAATGATGAATGTAATGATTGTGTCTCTGTACTAATCATTCCAAAGAACAGATGCAAGTGAGGGAGGAGCTTTCTGCAGCTTTTTTCTCAAATACATCACATAGGGTAAAAAAAGAAATACGATGATTCTGGCTTTGTAATAACCATACCAACAAACAAACGCAAATGGCGCTTGAGCTTTCTGTAGCTTACCTCAGAAATACTTCTTATATGGAAATAAATGAAATGCGATGATTCTGGCTTTGTGGTAACCATACCAACAAACAAACGCAACTGAGAGAGGAGCTTTCTGTAGCTTCCCTCAGAAATATTTCACGTCAGGTATTGGATGGAGTGTAATGATTGTGTCTGTGTACTAATCTTAACAACAAACAGATGCAAGTGTGGGAGGAGCTTTCTGCAGGTTCCATCAGAAATAATTCACTTTAAGTAATGGATAAAATGTAATGATTGTGTCTGTGTACTAATCATACAAACAATCAGATGCATGTGAGGGAGTAGCTTTCTGCAGCTTCTCTCTGAAATACTTCATATAGGGGAATAGATGAAATGCAATTATTCGTGCTTTGTAGTAACCATACCAACAAACAAACACAAATGAGGGAGGAGCTTTCTGTAGCTTTTCTGAGAAATATTTCACATAGGGTAATAGATGAAATCCAATGATTCTATCTTTGTAGTATCCATACCAACAATCAAACGCAAATGAGGGAGGAGCTTTCACTAGCTTCCCTCAGAAATACTTCACATCAGGTAGTGGATGAAATGCAATGTTTGTGTATACGTACTAATCATACCAACAAACAGATGTATGTGAATGAAGAGCTTTCTGCAGCTTCTCTCTGAAATAAATAACATATTGTAATAGATGAAATGCGATGATTCTGGCTTTCTAGTAACCATACCAACAAACAAACGCAAATGAGGGAGGAGCTTTCTGTAGCTTCCCTCAGAAATACTTCACATCAGGGAATGGATGAAATATAAGGATTGTGTCTGTGTACTAATTATTCCAACAAACAGATGCAAGTGAGGGAGGAGGGTTTTGCAGCATCTCTCAGAAATACTTCATATAGGACAATAGGTGAAATGCAATTATTTTATCTTTGTAGTAACCACACCAACAAACAAACACAAATCAGGGAGGAGCTTACTGTAGCTTTTCTGAGTAATATTTCACATAGGGTAATATATGAAATGCGATGATTCTGGCTTTGTAGTAACTATACCAACAATCAAACGCAAATGAGGGAGGAGCTTGCTGTAGCTTCCCGTCAGAAATACTTCACATCAGGTAATGGATGAAATGCAATGATTGTGTCTGTGTACTAATCATACCAACAATCAGAAGAAAGTGATGGAGGAGCTTTCTGCACCTTCTCTCAGAAATACTTCACGTAGCGTTGCGTACTAATCATACCAACTATCAGTCTTTAGCATTCTGCACCTTCTCTCCTAAATACATCACATAGGGTTATAGATGAAATGCGATGATTCTGGCTTTGTAGTAACCATACCAAAAAACAAACGCAAATGAGGGAGGACCTTTCTGTAGCTTTTCACAGAAATATTTCACATAGGGTGATAGATGAAATGCCATGATTCTTCCCTCAGAAATATGTCACATCAGGTAATGGATGAAATGTAATGATTGTAGTAACCATACATAGGGTAATGAATGAAATGCAATGATTTTGGCTTTGTAGTAACCATTCCAACAAACAAACTCCATAAAAGAAATGTAATGATTGTGTTTGTGTACTAATCATACTAACAAAGTGATGCCATTGAGGAGGCCTTGCGCCACCACTTTTATTCCATCTTAGCCACGTATCACGGCTCTGGCATTGTCTACACTGTTGGTTTGATGGTTGCTGGTCATGTCGGTTATGCCCTAACTCTAGTGGACCATTGTGAACAAGTTTCATTACCGGCTGGCTGCAGTTTTTACACTGCTGACGTGGTCACCATCTTTCGAGCTCTAGAGTATCTCCGCTCCTGCTCAGGTGAGTCCTTCATTATCTGTGGCGATTACCTGAGCGGTTTACCAGCTCTTGACCAGTGTTTCCCTCATTCTCATCTGGTGATGGCTATCCAGTTGTCCCTGCATAATCTTGCCCGTTGCGGCGGATCTGTTGTCTTTGTTTGGAACCCAGGCTATGTTGAGATAGCTTGCAATGAAACTGTTGACTGCCTGGCGAAAGAGGCCACCAGTAAAGCATCTCTGGAAATTAGCCTCCCGGAGACTGATTTGCGGGCAATATTACGCCAAAAAGTTTTAGATTTATGTTACAGTGATTGGCGCAACCTGCCCATGCCAAACAAACTCCGTCATAACAAGGAGACGATGACTTTGTGGTGGTCATCCATGCGAGCCATCGCAGGGACTCAGTCATCCTTTGTCGTCTCCGCATTGGCCACACCTGACTGATGCATAGTTATTTCCTGTGTTGTGAGGATCCACCTCTTTGTCGTTGTGGGGCTTCCTTGACAGTGGTCCATATTCGGTTGGAGTGCGCCCTTTTAACTGTGCTCAGGCAGACTTTTGCGATGGCTGAAATGCTCTCTGCGCTTTTAACTTATGACTGTTCCATAGCAGACTTAGTTTTGCATTTTATTCGGGCAGGGGGATTTTATCGCTTAATGTAAATGTGTGTGTTTTTGTGTTGATTCTGGCCTATGGGCTACAATTTTAGTCTGCTTTTTTTAATGTGTTTCTCGGTGGTTGTCTTTTCCTTTTCTGTTTCTATGGTCGGCCACCCACCGTCACTCTCCGTATGATTTTAGTTCTTCTTGTCTGGTCTTTGTCTCAGTTTCTCTCATTCTGTGTCATCTGTCCTCTCGTTTGTTGATTGTTCTTATTCTCTGTGGGTGTTTTTAGTATTAGAAAAAGGGACCAATGATCGTAGCAGTCTGGTCTCTTTAACCCCCAAAAACCAACCAATCCTAAGATGTCTACCTCAGTCGGAGATGAAATGTCAGAAATAATTTTATTCATCGACTGTGCCGTCCTCCCACAAGCCAGTCCAGAAGTTTTGACTAATGTGAACAGTCGCTGTGAAAGCCTATGTTGTGTAAATGTGTGCTTGTCTCCTGAAGTGTACCTTGTGAAAGGAGGAGTAGGAGGTGATTTAATGCTTGTGGTGTGAGTAGCTTCGTAGTATTTTCTATCTTTCATGTAACATGTGTTTTCATTCTTGATAAAACACTGAATATTAGTCATCGAGAAAGTATTTGTTGTAGCTCGTGTATTTAGAGGAAACAGCACTAACCTGGCGTACATGTTTCCTTGGGATTGAACTAGAATGTCGTGAATTTCAGCCACAGTCTCCAACTTTTGTCACTATTTAACTTAAATTATTATAGGACCTGTCTGAGGAAATGTGTGTCAAGTAATGTACTTCAAAAGGCCTTTCTGCTGTGCTCTAATTCCTCATGTTCATATACAGGATTGAAGCAGTTGAGAGTTGAGAATCGTTATGGGTTTGGGAAAGAATAAGATCTTTAGTCGACGTGAAAACACAGACAATGCTATTGTGGTAAACTGCAGTATTAAAAATTCTGTAACTTTACAAAAGGTCTAAAAGAGTCAGTAGAATCAGGTGTGACTGGTAAACCATTCTTTTTCTGGTGGTATACATTTTGTTATTTTTCATTTATAAATGTATATCCATCCGCTCCAGGAGATACATTTTCCTGCCACTGGAATGAATATGCAGGTTTTTCTGCATATCATTAATAATGTGTTTGTTGTAGAACATGTCTTCCACAGTGGCCGACATTGAAAAATGATTTGAGTGAAAGCCATTTCCTTCTGTAAATGAGTGTCCTATGTCTGTGTGGTAAGGCAGGGCAACTTGGCCATTGTATTTTATATTCTGTACCATTGCAAGTTGAAATCAAGCTTCACACACACACACACACACACACACACACACACACACACACACACACACAGACAGACACACACACACACACTAACTACGTAGATCTTCTTTAGTTACATCTGAGCTTCCAGTGAACATAATTCATATTTATGCATTATATTTAGCACACGGGGAACATGTGCAAACTCAGTTGATGAGAAATAAAGGATATAATGTAAGTAACTAATTCATTTTTCACCTAATTAAATCTCTCCTCACTTTCAGGCAGAAAGCCTTAATCTATGTCACAGTGAAAGCCACATGCAGACAGTAGCCAATAGCCGCTCTCTCCGGTTTCGTAATAGGGACCCGCTCTGCCCTAGTCCAGCCAGTCTGGTACTCGCTCTGGGTTTTGTTTCTATCTCGGTTGTAGTGCATTCTGATTGTTGCTCGTTGTTGACATTTGCCTGCCTCTGGTTCCGAGTGGATTTACGTTTGGTGTTTGGTGTCCACAAGCCTCTGTTGTTTATCTCTTCCTCCTTGTGTCGCCTATAGTCGGTAGTGGTTGGTTGTTGTCAGGTGTCATTGGTCTGTCGTCCGACTTGTCCTGTGTTTACCTTGTGGTGCGTGCTCCACCGCTGGCGTCTTCCCTGCCTGGCGGCTCCTATCCACAGCCCAAGCCATTCTTGCTGTTGGTTGTGGTTACCACAATTTACTTCGCTCCTACCACATTGTCGCCAGTAATTGCAGTAGTCATTTTCAACATCTTCTCAACCATCTTTGAAACATTTGTACCACTTGTAAACTCTTGTACTCGTAGTAGAGTTGCCAAAAGCCACATTCGATGTTTCCAATGCGATACTGCACTTTGTTCCATTTTTAAACAAAATTTTATTTAGAATCTTAGATCCATCTTTTTCGAAAGTAAAAATTCTCTGAGCACTCAAAAACAAAGACCTCCTTTTCCACTGTCAACAATGAACTAAATACTGAAAATAGATGTAAATATATGTACGGTACATCAGGAACACGTGTACTAACAAGAAAAGAACAAAAATGTATACAGCCGACAGAATTAAATTCCTGTAACTTTTTGATCACACCTCGTATGCAGTGTCTGGAAAAAGGAAATAAAGCACCCATAACAGTGTAACTTTGTACAAGTACAAACTATTAGCGGGCATGTAAACAATTAGAGCAGTGGTTCTCAGCAAAAGTAGAAAGGCCACTAGTGTTGATGGTGGAGGGTATACAAGAGGTGTGAGCACCATCGGGTAGACTACTGATGAGAGGTGTCACATTGTGTTCAGTGTTGAATCACGGTTCTGCACTATCCCCGATGACCACTGTCAGCACGTGTGGCGGCAGCTTGGGGGACATTCCATTCTTCCAATGTTTTGGAAAGGCACAGTATGGCCAGCAAATGGTTATGAATGTAGGTTGCAGTTGATAGTGATTGAGGGAACTGTGACGGAACAACAATCATTCAGATGTCGATAATCCTCGTGTTACATCTTGTATGACAGTATCGTGATGTTATTTCCAACACAACAGTGCTCATCCACATAGTGACATGTGTATGTATCAATTGTATGCATGGTATTAGCTGCTCCCATAGTCAGCAAAATCCTTAGATATATTCCCTGCAGAGCATATGTGGCACGAGCTTGGACGTAAACTCTGCCCCAGTGTCAGTATCCAGAATATTGTGGACCATTACAACAGTTTGAGGCCAGCTTGCCCGAGGAAGGAATCTAGTGGCCTTATGACACCCTCCCAAACAAACAAGTGTATGCAAGAAGGGCAATTGGGTGCATGTCATATTGATAAGTGAGCTCATACTGCCAAGTTCTTTGTAAATCTGACTCAATTTTGTAATCACTAAAGTAACATCACATACCGACTGAACCCATGGCATTTCTTTTCTTTCTGTGAATTTCAATTTCTTAGCCGGGCAGTGTTTATGAACATCTTGGGCTGAAAGAAAATTAGCATGATATAGAGACGTAAAACTATTAGAGACGTAATGAAATGTAAAAGTGTCACTAAAAACACATTTAAAGTGAAAAAGCCTGAAAAAACACCAAGTTGTGTGTCCAGAAAATCTGTATCACAATGGGTTAACAGTGAGCAGCAACTGCAACCAAATGGGAAAAATATCTTCTTCCGACCCAGGATGTTGTAGCAGATTTTCTGCAACTTCACATTCCTAATGCTTCTGTATATTTTTTCCTGTTTCTACAAAGTCCATTCCTGGCAACTATAATTTAAAATGATCCAAGTCACTGTCCTTCCTCTTTGTATACTAAGGTGTCTGTCTGTAAATAATTTACTCTTATTTCTGAAGGCTTGGGCATTCCAATTCTTCTCTTAATATCCACTAGCTTTTGCCCTCAACTATGTTGGCACGGATCTTGAACCTGCATGAATTTTGAGTAGCCCTGAAACTTATTATCCATGGGAAAAATTGATATAAAGAACTGAAAGTGAAGTTGTCAAAACGATCCAATGGTAAAGAATTGATATGATTGTAAGCACAGATACAGATATTTGAAGTATAAAACAGCAAAACGCCTGGATAGGGGAACAAGCTGGTGGCGTATTTAATGAAAATACAAAAAATTAAAGAATCTGTAGTTACAAATAAGTCAGTTCTTTACTGTTGCACCCTTTTGACAGTGTCACCTTCAGTCTTTTATATCTGTTTTTCTTGCTAATAAGCTTCTGGATATTTATGAACATTCATGTCAATGAAGTCGTTTGCTTAATAAGCTTATCAGTGACAATAGTTACAGTAATTTGTGAATGAATTCAAGAATGTCTGTGGGTAATGGAATTAAACTGTTAACATTAGTAATATTTTGGAAAGTTTCATCATCATAACACTATTTACTACTTTTTACTGATTTTTCTCATTTCTGGTCCTGGTTTGTTTCGTTAAGTTTTATAAAACTTCCACTGTCCCGATGTTTTTTTCTTCTAGAATAATGAAATGATGCTTATATGAAACTGAGTTGATCCACATAAAGCACTTGCAGTCCCTTGCAGGCCTGCATACAATAAAAAGTATTTAATAATGCATTTTTTGTAATCAGTTCAGCATGCATCTCTGTATACATAACCTGTCAGTAGCTGCCCACAGAGTTATTTTCAATTTTCCTGTAATTTAATAACATAAAACATGATAAATAGATGTAAAAACTTTTTATAATATGGAAAAATGCCTGTACACCATTATTATTTGCAGTATGTAGATAGTCACAGGATATGTGATGCATTCCCTTATGGATCTGAGTTACTGGGTACACATTTGTTTCCATACTATTCGGGCCCACATAGTTAAATGTACAGTTCAGTTTATCATGTTTTATAGATAATTTCACTTCAAAATTTCTCTGAGGGTTGAAATGCTTTTATAAATATGTAATGTTGAATCATTGGCTGTTGTCAGCTTAGCATATAATTTTAATGGTCTGTTATCCATTCTGGATCTTTCTGAACTCATCAGCTGTGAACAAATGTTGATTAAGAATGCAACCAACCATGAGTACTTCTAAAAGTATTTATTTAAATGCCATTACCAGTCTCAAGCTATTATGTCTGTCTACAGGTTTTTATTTTATTTACTTACTTTTTTTAAGTAATTGCAACAATGTGCTAATATACGTGTATTTGATAAAATATAAAATGAAATACTTACATACCCTCGATTTGTTTTGTCGGTATCATTTAGGCTTTCTTTGGTCCTTAAGCATTTTCAGCATGACACACGAAGAGTTAAGAATTATAGACAATGCACTTATTCTAAACAATCCACTGTGTTGTGCACACACTTCACAGTATTTTTCATCAGTTGCAGCCTTTGACAAGTACTTCACATGTAATGATTTTGCTTACAGTGAAAAGTCTATCCACTGACCAACGATATCACTCATTTCTCAACAAGGAAACATCTCATCTACTGTATGTTAAGTAAAGAATGTGTGGACGATACAAATCTAAATAACAGAAAAATGCTTTGTCCAGAAAAGTGCACTTCTTACAAGTGAGGAACTCTAATTGTAGCATGTCATAGGAGAAATTAACAAGAAGATTTATCAGGCTACTCTCGAGAAGCAATGGCATGTGTTTTGATTTTGGTCCCTGACAATATTCTTCAATGGATGTTAAGTTGGGCAGCTAGTGGAATAAGGATACCCTTGTTCAGAGTCCTAACACAGACCAATCATGTTTAATTTGTGTGAAAAGTGCAATGAACATTTTCAGGATTGTTTGTTAGCCAGCTGTAGTTGCTCATTTAGAATTTACTGAGATGAATTGAAGGTGTGAATGCATATTTCTAGTTATTTTAAGGTACCCATTTTCCTCCATAAGTTAGTTGTATATTTTGTTTGTAGATTATCTTTAGTGTTTGAAATGCTGTATCTATATTGAGCCATGTGAGTGGCAGTTGCAGATGTAGTTAAATGTTTTTAGTCTAAAAGCATCCTTTTATTTAAGATATCTTGAAGTTGCTGCCAGTCAGACCAAGATAAAATCTGATGCAATTGTCACAATCAGTACTGTGTACTCCTCAGTTTTTAGAGATCCAGCCCAATGGTTTTGGTTTTATGTACTATGTTATGTTGCAGTATTTAGTGTGCATCTATGGGCTTAAAGTCGAAATTGTGCAGAAAATATTAGTAAGTTACTTTATTCAACCATAGAATGTTTATGAAATATTACATATGTCATGTTAATTGAAAGAGGAAACAGTATTTTAATTAACTAATCCATACATACAGCAATAACATCTTTTACAGTTGTAGATGATGATGATCTGCTGTTAATTTTGAAGTGTTTTGTACAATTTTTTATACACATTGCCAAACAAGTTTACAATTTACGTAAAAAAAAAAAATACAGTTTGTGTCGGATAAATACACACTGGGTGAGCAAATATTTGTAGTTTGGGCACTGCATTTCAGCTGTCTTAAGTACCTTGACAATACTTTTAGCATCCCCTTGTATTCTTTGTGTTGTCTCTTTAGCCCATTTGAAAAAGCAGAGTCATCAGCTCACCACAATGTTAAGATGACAAAATTGGATGAAGTATGGAAATTACCCATCACAGACCCTGGGTGCAGAATTTCACATTATTTCTAATTAAATAATAATAATTTTTTCAATGCCTGCTTGATGTTACATAAATAATCATGGACTTTTTAGTATTAACTATTTGAGAGGTATGCTTCATTTTTTTTAATATTAGGGTTTTAATGCATTCAAAAAATTTATGGTGCAGTTTTATTCCTTTGTAGAAAATACTGGCTGTTGTTTTGTTTATCTTGAAACATGAGTCGGACAAAACTGACATTTACTCAGATCATGTGAATACAGCTGTTTGTGAGATAACTGCTTTGTTCTGTATAAGCCAAAAATATTGTTATTTAGTCTGATATTATGTAATTGCCCAAACTATGAGGTTTGTGGTGGGATTATTTGGGAGAGAGATGCTACATATTAGTATGTTGTGCAAACAATAATGTAAAATGAATGACTTACAGAGGATGATGTGAAGTTTGCACTATGTGCATATTTAGACTGCTCAGCTATAACTGAAGTTGTATTTACCAAATGTTGAAAATTGATCTTCTACCTTAAACTTATAATTACCTTTGATGTTTACATTCTGTATGTAGCAAACATCACTATAGAAATCTGCCATTATGCTGCTTGTAAAAGTTGTAACTGCTTGATAGTAATTTGTCATGTTGACATAATGATTATTCCTTAATCTAGAATGTTTCTAGTTACGTAAGTACTTTTATTCATGTTATATAGTAACCTGTTTATACATTATGTATGTAAATGTTTATTGTTCGCTAGGAAGCTTAAGTTTGGGTCAACACAATTCCAAACAGACAGTTATAATTTATGATAATAATTAAAATAGTTGATGCACAATTATCTTAAAATATTCAAAATTAAATGTAAACTTAGTAACATTCAGATTAATGTTTAAAGACATTCTTTCCTTTCATACTGTACACTGATTTCTGCAGGCATTTTTAAGTGTAAAGATGCCTTGCTGGTACCTGATACTTAATGCTGTAAATGTTAGCTGTGTTAGCTTCAGTTTTGCTTGGTTACTTTATATTTGTATGCATCATATAGGAGAAGTCAAAACAATACTACTTTTGTGTAAAACAAATGAGCTCTGTATTCGCATGTTAACAATACTATCAGAGCTAATGACATTCTGTGATAATCAGAAACGTCATTTCTATGATGTTTCTGGATGTAACAGCATAACTAGTGCTACGATGGGGCTGATTTGACGATGGGACTAGTGCTACAATGGGACTGGCGTGGAGATGAAAACATTCTTGAGTGGATGACCATCTCTGGGGTGCAAGAATTTCTCTTGATAGGTGTGCAGCCACCAGTATTACGCTCTGTTCCTAGCTGTACTGGACATTCCATATTTCTTAGACTCCTGGATCAATCTGTACTGCTATCACGCTGTCTACCACACCCTGTTCTTTGTACCTCCCTTTGCAGGTGCAGTGGGTAACATGTCACTTGTGAAGAGGCTTCAGTTTCCTTTCCAAGAGAAAATTGGTCCTACACAGACCCATCCTCACTCCACCCATGAACAACAGTTCTCAAATTTTATATGGATATGAATCTGTATGTGCATCAAAGCCCTTCTTATGCAGCACAAGACATGGGTAGCCAACATACGTTTGCGGCACTGTGAACTGTAACTTGACAGCTTACCACTACCTTATCAAAGACTGCCTCTAAAGTAGTGGCAATAAAGGCTGTGCATATGTGGCATGTACTTCTTTTTGAGAACATCCATCAAGGGTTTCAGAGTATTTAATTCTACAGCATCAAATGTGTCACAAAGTGCTCTTTGACCCAGTTAAGTTATAACATTATATAAATAACACACAGCACAGTGAACAGTATTAATGGCGATGATAACGATGTCGATGACATGAACAACTATTATAATAGTCTATTCACTGGACAGTAAATTTGTAATTATTTATTTATTCTGTTAGATAAGTTGATTGTTAATCAGTGCAATGATGACTGCATTACCACCTGAAGCAAGACTGCTTAATACAAATTTCTGCTTTATTCATTAAATTTTTGGTGTGCACATATGTTGCTGCAACAATAAAGTAAAATTAAATGATATGATTGAATTGTTCATTTGATGGAATTCTGTATTCATTTGGATGCTAAATACACCAGTGTATCATTTCTTTAATGCCTCATCTGAATCCTTGTCAGTATAGCCATTTTTATCTCGAATTTATGTATAGCATTGCCTAACACTTGTTTGTAATTTAGTTTTCAAAGTTATAATTGTAAAAAAAAAAGTTGTTTGTGTTTAATATGTTGTTTAAGTTTAGTATGTTGTTTCACTGTTAGTATGTTCTGAACATTAAAGAATATTACTAACTATCCTGAAATACATTATTAAAGTTATCCCCTACTGTCACTCGCAGTGTTTTTTGTAAGTCATTGTAATATGTTGACGCTGATTTACAATTTTATGGCCACTTACCATTATTTTGTTACTGATCTCTTATAAAAGCAAATTCTTGATTTATATACATCATCTATTTTTATATCTTTATTGCCTGTTGCGGAAAGTGGATGTTAACAATGTTGTTGGATTATAGTGTAAGCGGCTATGCCTTCACCCAGAAAGAAATAAAAATATGTTTGACATGTATAGGTATTTTAATTCATCTCCCTAAGGATATCTCACATATAACTTATTTCATCTCTGGCAGTGTTTATTAATTTGATGTGGTAGTCAGGAAGCAACCTCAAGATGTAAAACAAACTCTTGCAACATTTTTGTCCATAAAATTTGGAATTGGGAAGAAAGATAATGGTGGCAAGTGCTGTTATCAAATACACAACACTGAGATGGTTGTATCTGAGTGGTTATACACTACATTAGAACAGAATTTTCCAATAATCAAAATTTCTTTTGTGACAGCATTATGGGATAATTTTCTCCTATTCCCGCATGAGGGTGCACAGATAGCTTGAGCATTTGGGAGCTTCTTCCATACTCAGTTAAGAGAGTTAGCTCTGCCAGTAACACTGTGACAGTTTTTTACATACAGAGGATGACAGTGTGCGGTTCAACAGGCAGGTCCTGTCAATAACAGAGAAGCTGTTAAAAGCTTGATTTCTCCCTAAAACCTTAAGGGGCAAGTAAATCTGAAAAACATTTCTAAAAATTTCATAATCTTGTTCTGATTGTGTAGAAACAATTGTTACTCCTAAGTAACACTCGGACGCAATAAATAAGCCCTGTTGTGGTAAGTAAATTTACACTCGTATTTAGGGTACGCTAATTATCACATTCGTTTAGGGAGTGACTCTTTATCATGTTAAGGCACCATTTTCTAAATTTTAAGTGGTATGTAAAATCTTGTGGCTTTCGCAAACTGAAAAAGAGGAACTTGCAGTTTATTCCATGCCATCGACAGGAAAACTGTGAAGGCCTAATGATGTAAACAGAAAGGTATACTAGGGTTTAAAGTCCCATTCTTAATGATGCTTTCACCATGCTCTCCCAGAAAGTGGGTGGTCACAAGTGCATGGCATACTGTCTCATCTGTTCCAAAACACAAATATTAGGGTATGAGATTGATAACCATTTACCATTCATTGTTCCACAGTGAGAAATATTTATTGGATTTTTCAGATTGGTGCAACAGGTAAATCAAATATACTGGTGCCCGTTGAAATTTATTGCTTCAAAATACCTATAGAAACAACTGTGGGAGCTCTCACACAGAATCTTTGGTTTGTCATCTCTCTGTACTTATGTCTGGTTTAGGCAGCGCACGTTCCACATCTCCATTCAACAACCTGTAGTAGTATTCACGGAAATCCATAGGAAACCCACCGTTCCATAGTAACACTCTTGTCTCTCATTTGCTGTGAATAGATCTTTAAATTTGCTGCTGCACTTTGTACTTTCTTGATGCAGTGGACCTGCTGTGCAGTTCCAATACTTCTGGCCATGTAATTTTATTTCTGTTAGCAGATGATTGAGGTTGTGTGTGTGTGTGTGTGTGTGTGTGTGTGAGAGAGAGAGAGAGAGAGAGAGAGAGAGAGAGAGAGAGAGAGAGAGAGAGAGAGAGACAGACAGACAGAGAGAGAGAGAGAGAGAGAGAGAGAGAAGGATGTGTTAACGGTATTTTCAAATGACATGTAAGTTGTACATAGATGCTTTGGGAACTTGTATGGGAATCCCTGGAGAGAAAGCAATATTCTCTTTAAGGAACACTGTATAGAGAAATTTAGAGAACTGGCATCTAAAGCCGAATGCAGAATGATTCTACTGCCAGCAGCATACATTTTGCATATGAATTATAAAGATAAGCTATAAGATACTGGGGCTTACACAGACGCATATAGATATTCATTTCTACCTCACTCTTTATGCGAGTGGAAGAGGAAAGGGAATGACTAGTAGTGGTACAGGGTACATGCACACTACAGCTGCTGGTGGAATATGTATGTAGGTGTGGCCAGGCTCATAACAGGAGCTCTCATTCAATCTTGCTGTGACAGAAAAGTTTCTGGATCATTGTCGCCAGTGTCCATTTTCTCCTCGAGTTCAAAGACACTGCCAAGCCATGACTTCAACCCACAGGTGGACCTCCACAGCAGGGTGGAAGCACAAACACTGCTGTGCCTTGCTGATCTTAATGAGTTAACTCCACTTTTCACAAATCTATACATACACGACAAAGGGCACACACGGTTGGTTGACCCACACTTACTGATTACTTAAAATATATTTTTAACAATTACGAATGTCGTTCCTCGGCGTGAGAGATAATACATGCATTTCAAGCTCTTGTTAAGATTGATCACACTTATAACATTTCCAGTTAAGTGTAATAGTATGTAATTAATTCGTAAGGACATAGTTTATAACCATGTTTTGGTGGAAGTAGTTTAACTGTTCTTTACCATAGGGAGTCACATGCTGATGCTGGGCTCTGTACTGCACTACGTTACTTCAACTCTGATTTGTGACAGATATTAAATGGTGTCTCTGTACAGGTTGACTTGTCATTTTCCAGCTAAGTCTCTTTACTTTTGACTATTTTGGAGACTATGTCATTATTGTGACACAACATCACATTGCAGCTTAAGATATTTGTAGCACCAACATTTACAACTCAATTTTTGGACAGACACTGTGTACATATATTATTTTTGAGATGATATTGTCCCTTCTTTTATACCTCCATACAAAAATAGTATAGGTAATTTCCTCTATGTATCCACCTGACCCCAGGTAACACCATCCCTCCTATGGGTCCGTCTATGTCCCCCTCACTTCCATACATAAAATGGGGTTCACTGAACTTAAAAATTGAAACTATATCTCTTTCTGTGTCAAAAGTGTCTACATAGCATATTTAAGTTTTACTTGATACATGGGTTTCCTACTACTTTCCATTCTGTCACTCTTACTGTGCCTTTCACAGAGTCATACCTTCCCTCTATGTTATATTAACATATAATAATGTGCTTTCTCTGATACAAACTTAAGATTAACTACAGACTGTTCATTAAGACCTCATTTGCTGTTACACACGGAAATGTTGTTATCCAGTTTGTTCTTATCAATAGAGTTGTGCACCACTCATTTTGAAATCATGAAGTAGTACCGAGAATACAGAAGTTTCCTTTAATTTGTTACTTTTCCTCTCAACTACTTTGTCATATACTAGGTATATATGTGATACAGCAGCTTTTCACTTTCCACTGAGAACACATCTATCTTTTTGTTAATCCCAATTGAAAAAAACATTAAATTATCAAACTCAAAACCTTTATTTATTGTGTGTCAAACACCTTATGCCCAATTATGTAACATATGTATAACTATCAGCTTTTTCATACACTTTGACACGTATAAGGTTCACACACAAGTTAATAGCATTTTTGTTTCGCATGTTGCTACGGGTTTCTTTATCAATTGCCATTTTAATTTGTGGTTCACTGTTGCTATCTCAGTTTACATTTTTCCATTTGGAGATAGTGAGTGGAGCTGTGGACGCTAGAAAGTGGAGTGCCAAATGGAATAATCTGAACATTTTCTTCTTGAGTTCAGTAGAGGGGTGACAGCAGTGAAGGCAGCCAGAAACATCTGCACCATATGTGGGGATAATGCTATTCATCAGAGCACAGCAAGAATATGGTTTTCTCATTTAAAGGAGGACCATTTTCACATTAGTGACCCACTAAGTTCATAAAAATGCGAAGGCCTTCCTGAAGATCATGGAAAGATTAATCCACAGTGATGCATGCCAGTGTATTCAAGATCTGGGTCATTGATGATCATGATAATTCCACCACTGTGCAAATTTTGCATGCAACAGAAAGGTTACAAAATGAGGTGTATGAGTACCGCATGTCCGAAGTGAAAATCGCAAAAATCAGTTGGTGGCCATATCTATCTCTATTTGCTCATCATCAAGCGGCTCATGAAATACTGAACATTACAATTGTGGTGGGGTTAGGGGTCAAACCCGGGACTCCACATGGCAGACCAGAAGCTGGGACCCACCACACCGTATTTCGTCAGGAGGCCGAGCAAGTTCAAGAATTTTGAGAGGCAGTGCAGAGTGATACAGCAGTATTCAGTAACATTGCTTTATTCAGCTAATTTACAGTATTTGATGGTGAAGCGTAGTGTCAGCGTGCTGCCCGCCCGATGTCCTGCAAGTCCAGCCGGCTCAGCAGACTCCTGGTATGCCGATGCCACTGCTGTTGTTATCAAGGCTGCCTGCCAACGGAACTTGGCCGCCGCTCTCCCGGTCACCACCCAGCGATGAGTAGCGCCTTGCGACTTACTCCGCCCCATTAGGCCTGCTCTGCCTGACCAAGGGATGAAGGTGGATGTACTGGTCACCCGTGGCCCTCAGGCCACCGCTGCTCCCAACACATGACCTGATTCAAACCCACGCGCACCTAGATTCTGTGCTGAAATTTTCCGCTAATGGTATTATGAATTGCTTCCGCAAGATGTAACGGTCATTGCTGACATTTTCTGTCAACAGAAAAGATGTCTTGCTTATACAGTCTAAGAACAGCAACCAGGAAGTCCAAGTGAAGCAATACTGATCCATGAAAGAGCCTGCCTGCATTCCGTACAGTATTTTTTTGTCAGTCTAGCAAAAGTTGGGTTGGGAAGTCATGTCACACCCACCTTATTCACCTGATCTTGTGCCTCAGATTTGAGCCTTTTCCACTCTCTATCAAATAACTTTCATGGAACTTCCCTTTCAGATTAAAAAAGTGTTCTGAACATGACTCAATGAATTCTTCCCCAGAAAACCATGCCATTTACATTTCGCAGGATAGAAAATTTCCCCAATGTTTGCTGTCCATTGTAAGCACTGAAGGATGATATATTATTGTACGCTGAAGTCTCTGTTATGTTTATTAAACCTATAGAAAAAGTATGCAAACTAATGCACCAGCTACATACCTGTGTTGGGGCCTAGCGCAATGGTTATCATATAAACATGATGTAGAAGGTTGTTGGATCAAAAAACGACAAATGAAACTTTTTTACAATTTATAAATCCGATCAAAAAATTTGATTATTATTTTTATTCAATTAATTCGTTTACATGTAATTTTTGATATTATTGTTTGTTTTATTTACCCTTATTTTTCTTTCTGTCATTTTTTTTTCTCCTGGAATCTGCCTGTGTCACCTATAATGTGGAAATAATTGTTAATGTGTGTGTGTCCGTCTCGAGTTGCTTCATAGAGGTTAGCTTTAACCACCATAAACAAAGCAAGTGCGATTTTTAAATCTGCACAGATTGTTGATTGCTATTCTCTCTGATGCATTTCACATCATGGGGTTGTGGTTAGCTTAGGACACAAATTTGAATTCAGGGCTTTGTCTGACATGGTTGTCCTTTCTCACTTGGAATCAGCTGTCCATAGACCATCTCACATTTCCAACGTACCTGGCAGTGGCTGCCTCCGACATTACTCTGCATTAATTGGTGCATAGTAATGAAGTAAAACCAATTAATATTTCTACTTTGACAGTTCTCTGCAATTTATTGCATAATTTGGTAAACCATAGTGTTTTTTCTGACATGCTCTGGTGGTTTCCGGTGATTAAGGGTGTCAGTGTCGTACTGGTGTGCAAGACTCACACTCCCTCTTGGCTATCAAACTTACTTGGAGTTGTTTCGCCGATCATCTTTTCAGGATAGCCAGCTGTGATGTCCTGCACGACTTCTTCTCTGAATATAGGATGCTACATGGAGGAAATTTTTTATACTTTAAAATATTCTCGAGTGTACAGAGTTATTTTAAAACTCAATCTCACTGTATTTTCATCACACACAACAGTTTCTGACAGACCGGAAGGTTCCAAGCTTACAAAAAATGTTTTAGTTGTATGAAAACTATCACATTAATTTTTCCATAAATACAGTCTACAAATCTCAAAAAGTTTAACAAGACAACTGTCTAGACCTTACTTATTGATTCTTTCTCTTACATTCGTAATTGTCCCTTCTCTTCTTTCAACAACATTCAAATGTTCACACAGTAATGTTTCATGTCGCATGGAGTACGGCGCGTTTATTCCGACTACCTGCCCACGCCGATCATCCGTCCCATACACGTCCGTCCTGCACACACATAACTGTGGTGTAGTAGACACAGATCTACTCATCTCTAAAATAACGCGTGTTCAAGACGGTGGAAATACGAGGGTCTCTAGAATTTACTCCGAAATTCCTTAGACATTACAATGCCTTCCAGAATGCTGGAAGTTAGAAAAGTATAATTATTAAATTGTCATTACTTCAACACCCCCCCCCCCCAATCAATTTAATAATTTCCTAAATTGCCCATAAAATTCACTATCCCCAGCTTTTAACACAGTCTATTGAAACGTGCACTCTTAGCTACTTTTGGTAAAATATGGGCCATTTGTTCCTCGGAGCTAATGTATTGAACATTCAGATGGCCTTTGTTGTATAGCTCTTGTATAGAAAGGATTTCACATCCACATGCTTCAGTCATCTATGTTCCCACTTCCGTAATTGACAGATTCTTCAAGAAGATGCTTAAGCCATGGGGTGTCTGTCATAGCTGTCGACGAAGCTGGATATTCTGCTTCTATTTCATAGTGAAACTCATCTGTCTCCTTGTCACAAGAAACAGTATTTTCAAACAAAAAACTATAAGAAAGTGAAGAAGATAGAAGCTCTACAACATAACACAGTCAGAATCAACATAGCAGTAATAGCATTTAAAATTTCCTTTTTGTATCACAGGCCAACATCAAGTGTTCCTTTAATATATCAAAGAATTCATTTCAAAAATTTCTACTCTAATTCTGTTGGTTTATTTTGCTGTCTACTAAAATAGTTAAGTGATGCACTTCGTCTGGTCATAGCTGTCATTATATACATTGAAAAACACAGTAATTGTCCATCTGGTTTAAATTCATCCATTTGACCACAAGCATCTCCACTGCATTTGACTTCCATCGATGTTCTCAGTGTTTACAGTCTTCCATGTTGAATCTTTTCAATAAGTATTCAAGATGAACATAGTGACAAAGAAACATTTTGCCACTGTTGCTCTGCATATTTATTCTGAGGAATGATTTTGGTTCTCCGAGTTCTCACATTCGACATTTTAACTAGTTCTTAATGTAGGTGACTTTTTTTTTTACTATTACATCCAGCTGGAATATTATCTACATATGGAAGCAAATTGAGTATAATGATCATCAATGCTTTCAACATAGAGACATCTGCCAATTTTGGGTTGTCGAAACATGATTTCCTTCATAAAACTGTCAAAAGTTTTTTTTTTTTTTTAGTTTGCATACAAGCCTTTTCTTAATCTTTACACCAGGTCTCAATGCAGGAATCAATTTTGTACATCTGTTTGTTCCATAAATGAATTATGTTCCTTCACCACACAAAGGAGCATTCTTAGTGTTGTGAATTGAGCAAGTGGAGTATAGTCATATCTCTTTCAATATTTCCAGACATGTCTATTTTTACTTTGAACATCCTCTTACTGTCAGTGATACTTTTATTTGCTGTAAGTGGTCCATAAGTCAAAGTTCCATTAGATGACTGAGAGTCCAATTTTTCCTTATTTTTTTTTTTCCATTCTTCTCCTACATCTCCTTCATGATGCCTTACCTGAACGTCTTCAGACTTCTGAGGTAAGTTTTCCCACGAATGTTTTTGCATTCAAGGGAAACACTGCATAATCCTTGAAAAATCTAAATTTTCTTGTTATTCTATTGCTTTTCCACAAAGTTTCTGCTCGCTTCCACTTCTTCTGACATCGTGGGCCTTGAGTTCCCTTCAACAGCTTGCACAAAATCAAGGACTTCAAAACAGAACTAACTTTGAGGAAACTGAAGAATGTTCTGAATTACATTGTTCACTTGAATGGTCTTCTTCTAGATCCAATCATCACTGCTTTCACCTTCAAATAGAAACATATCTTTTCCAAAAATTACATCTCTCCCAAATACAACCTTGTGTTGCTTGGCACACCATATTCTGTGGCTAATTAGACAGTTTCCAGTCACGAAACATTTTAATGGGATAGTTCCTTTTCAATACTTTCCTTGGAATGTGCCACTATGCAACACACCCAAAGTCATATTTGTTCAAATTTGGCTTTCTTCCATCCGATAGCATTTCTAGAATTTCTGCATCTAAAACTGAAGTATAACTATGGTTAATGATAAAAGTATCTGCCAGTAACTTTTGACTAAAATTGCTTTCAAACTTCGCGTCCAAAAATTGTGCAATGAGCCTTTTCAATGACAGTATGATTTAGTCGCTCTGCCACTCCATTTCGTAATTGACTTTGCAAATATACTCATGACCGTTGTCACTTTTAAATCTACTGATTTTCAGCAAATACATACTTTGGAAATACGAAGCAAGAATTGTTACCAATATTGTATCGACCACTGTGCCATACAGTTCAGTGAGCAGACACATGGGTATTATATACTGTAGGACTGAAAGTTTCGGAGTGTTTTTCTCGTGAGTGGCTAGCCATCTGGCCGTATGGCTGGGGCGTTGTAACTCTATGGGGTAGTGCTGCCAACACATGCCATCCCACTCTTAACTTCATTTCCCAACCCTCGCACTCCCCTTGTTAGTGTGTGTATATACACAATTGAATCATTTCTGTGAGCTGCAGCTATAGCTATCACACTTTTGAATTGAACCCGCTGAATTTTTAAAAACAAGCATCCTCCAGCCATTTATAGTTTATGCACTGACAATTAATTATTTAGTGAACCTGACACTAGAAGAGCACCTTTTAGTTTTAATTTGAAATTCCAGTCCACAAACTATGCTTTCAACATAAATTTCTCCAACCTTTATTCTTATTTGATTCACCAGTTTGTTCACATCCATCAAAGAACAGATTAATTAACTAAATATCCTGTTACCCTCAAATCTAGAAACCAATCCACTTTGCCACCTGGAAAATTTCCAGTAACAGCTGAGAAAGAAAGGTTACTTTCATTTCTGTTTATTTTTTGGAGAGATTTAGCTAAATTTGCAGAACTATACTTCTATGCGTTTGTGGCAATCTAACATTGTATTTTTCCCCAATAATGGCATTGTTTCCCACGTCTGTAACACATATATTGGGTTGATACATAAGTTTGTTGCGTTTTTCTGTACGTTTGAAAAACACAACAGATACACATACACACCCTACTCATCCATAATTATTCTCCTTCACTATTTACAACAGTCTGTCAATGCTGAGATAACTTTTTGATTCCATGACTGTAGACATCGAGTGGTTTTGAGGTGAAGAACTCGCCGAGCCATGGTAGGAGAACCTTTTGCATCCGGCAAAGCTTAGCTTGAAGTTTGTTCGATAGGGAGCAGGAAAAACTGAGGGTGCAAGATCAGTTGAATAAGGTGAGTGCAGAATGACCTCCCAACCCAACTCTAGTATAAAGTTTTTGGTCAGTCTAGCAGAATGGGCGCGGGCGTTATCGTGGAGTAGCATCACTTTTCGCAGTCTGCCTGGTCGTTGTCCTCAAATTGCGTCCACAAGATGTCTCAGTTACTGACAATAAATATCATCAGTGATGGTTACATCTCAGGGAAGCAATCTGTACTACACCACACCATCACTGTTCAACTAGATGCATAATATTATGGATGCATGCAGGCTTTTATATGGGGAGTTGCTGCTTTGTTTGGGGGCAACCATTCTTTTCTTTTCCTTATGATCTTAGGATAAAGACACCATTTCTTGTCACCTATAAGGCTATAACGATACAAGTTAGGAATGGTCAACGTTGCTTTCAAGCAAATTAATCACGAACAATGAGAAAAGCACATACATTCACCTGCTGATTTATGTGTTTTCGGCTTAGAGCATGTGGTAAATTTTTTCAAACTTCTCCATTGCATGCAAATGTCGCACAATGGTAGAATGATCACAGTTAATAACATTTGCCAGTTCTCGAGTTTGCTGACATTGATTATTGTGGGTTAATGTGTTTAAACAATCTTTATGAAACTTCGACTGTCTTCCTGAATGTGCTGAATCACTTATGTCAAAATGATCCTTCTTAAAACGAGAAAACCGCATTCTTGCCATGATCTGTCTCATGGAATTATCCCCCTCCCACATGTGGCGTGAATGTTTCTGACTGCCTCCGTAGCTGTCATTCCTATTGAACTGTAATAGAAGAATACATCAGAAATGTTTAGATTTCTCCACTAGGCACTCCATTTTCTAGTGTCCAAACCTCCACTCATTATCTCTATACTTCAAAATGACAATATGTGAACTCATATAGCAACAGTGAACTACAAAGTAAAAAATGACAACTCCTAGCATCCACAGTATCAACCAAAATCTTATTTTTAGACAAAGCTTTGGCTGCATCATACATAGCTTGAGACTTGGTTGTCTCTGAATACATCATTTTACCTTTCTGTCAGATGCTGTCGACGATGGCAATTCATTTACTGTCCAGTTGTTACCTTTAGAATTATTAAGTTTTGCTTCTTTGTCTAGTAATCTACCCTTTAAGAAATCCGGTTCCAATTCCTCACTTGAGAAGGTATTCAGAGCAGTAACAACTACTTATGATTCTGGTGGAATTGTTTGTAAGTAACCGCATACTATATCAGTTCCTCCAATATTATCATCCGATCCTTCAAATTACCCATTAACTTACGAAACTCCAAAAAATTAATTTCAAGAGTTATTGTCATTTGCAGTAAACTTTAAAGGCCGTTCTTAATAAAAGCCATACCTTTCAGCTCAAATGTTTGAATTAATGTATTTCTTATTTTTGGTGTAGGCCTACTCCAAGCAACTTTGTGAAATTCTTTGGATTACTTGAGACTTACACTTCTTATCGGTTTTGCCATTCAGCTGTCTCAGCCATGTCCATGTATCTCTTTCAGACAAAACTCACTTCCAGCTCACATAGAAGTATTTCAGTCCTAAATTTTCAGTTGCTAAAGTTCTACCCATTAAACAACAGTACCTTGTATTCCTCCTCTTCTTGAGCCATGACTCTAAATTAGGTACTGGATTAATTTTTTCCACCTTTATTTGTTGTACTGTAACACCTGGCACCTGGGTCCATGACCACTTGATAAGAAAATAACACTTATTTAGGATAAATAATTTCAACTCGTTACTTCACACAATTTACAATTACAACCACAGGACAACAATGAAGACAAAATACAAACAGAGCGAAGAAACACAGAAAAAACACATAAAAAGGCAAAGAGAAAATAACTCAAAGGATTATTATTACATTATCGTCATTTCAACACACTTTGTATTAGATAGGAAACTCCATGTCCAAACAATGAACAATGGCACCATTTAACCAAGATACAGAACAGCCTGCCACCACAAGTAAAAAACATAGCCTTGATATTAGAAATCTGAAATCATTAACTGATCATTGCTCTGAATTGTGTGAATTTTTGGTCCATATGTGTACAGTGAAATATCAAACAAGCTGCAAGTGCATGAATGATTTTTATAAAATTTATAATCACTGTGAATGAGACTTTTATACAATGTGTAGCTATCTCCATACTGTTGTCTTTGTCCATGTTTGTACTGTATTGTAACACTCTTTTGGTCTCCTTCAACTATTATTTATGCTACTTGTCAACTCAGATTATACAACCTGGGTCCAGCAAAAATTGTCATTTTAACAGCCCTGGACATCTGCTGCCGTTTAGGTTATGGAATCTTCTTCTTGATACAGTTATGAAGTGTAGTGGCATGACCGAGAGGGAATTTGTTCTCGCTTGATATGGCTAATAACTATATGACATTGTTTGTCGTCTATCTTGATATATACACTCCTGGAAATTGAAATAAGAATACCATGAATTCATTGTCCCAGGAAGGGGAAACTTTATTGACTCATTCCTGGGGTCAGATACATCACATGGTCACACTGACAGAACCACAGGCACATAGACACAGGCTACAGAGCATGCACAATGTCGGCACTAGTACAGTGTATATCCACCTTTCACATCAATGCAGGCTGCTATTCTTCCATGGAGACAATCGTAGAGATGCTGGATGTAGTCCTGTGGAACGGCTTGCCATGCCATTTCCACCTGGCGCCTCAGTTGAACCAGCGTTCGTGCAGGACGTGCAACCGTGTGAGATGACGCTTCATCCAGTGCCAAACATGCTCAATGGGGGACAGATCCGGAGATCTTGCTGGCCAGGATAGTTGACTTACACCTTCTAGAGCATGTTGGGTGGCACGGGATACATGCGGACGTGCATTCTCCTGTTGGAACAGCAAGTTCCCTAGGAATGGTAGAATGATGGGTTCGATGACGGTTTGGATGTACCGTGCACTATTCAGTGTCCCCTCGACGATCACCAGAGGTGTACAGCCAGTGTAAGAGATCGCTCCCCACACCATGATGCCGGGTGTTGGCCCTGTGTGCCTCGGTCGTATGCAGTCCTGATTGTGGCGCTCACCTGCTCGGCGCCAAACACGCATACGACCATCATTGGCACCAAGGCAGAAGCGACTCTCATCGCTGAAGATGACACGTCTCCATTCGTCCCTCCATTCACGCCTGTCGCGACACCACTGGAGGTACGATGCACGATGTTGGGGCGTGTCCGGAGCAAGTATGGTTGGCCTGACACATCAGTGTCAATGTGTTCTTTTTTCCATTTCCAGGAGTGTATATAAGGCTGTAAAAATGAATTTTACTGCAGATGTTTTCCCCAGTATTCAGTAAATCAGTATCTCCTGGCGTAATGGTGTACATTAGAGGTGACAAGAAAATAACATAACTGATAGAAGTAACTGATTATTGAGGAGTAGCAGTTACTGTGATAAGGGCTCATCTGATACTAGCAGTTACTTAAATAACAGTGTTTGCCGCCACCTGTTTACAGAAGATCATACTATGCTTTCACGTCAACTAATCTGAGATCTGGCTATGATAGAGAGGGATATATCATCTGGAAGAGGTTCTACATGTCATGGAAATAACAGAGACTATGCGCCATCTATTGATACAACTATGTGTTATTTTGTGCGCTCTCACTACTTTCAGCACAAAAATTAAATAAAGTTAATGTCAGAGTGGTTGCTGATAGGAGCAAACTTAAAGGTATTGTACATGTACTAGAGTTCCCTTGGGTCATTAGTTTGGGCAGTTAGTACAAATAAAGCAATTGGAGCGACAATGGAAATAACTGTCAGAGGTTGTTATTTTTCTCTAGCTGTTATTATTCTCTCTAAGTTTCATTCTCTGACACTTAACACGCTACCACTACAGGTAACCCAGTGACATTTCCGGCGAGAATAGTTACTGGAGTGAGGAAAATATTTTTGTACCGCTATGGAAATAACTATCTAGAACCCCCAGTGTCCAGCAGTTGACAACTAATGGGATTCTGTTCTTTCCATTTCTTGTAGTTCCTGTAACAGTTGACCTTCTATCTGGCCTTTGGTTGTGTTAGAGGGTATTGTTAATAGTTTTTAGGGTTTTACACATATTGAAATATTTGAGCATTGTAGGTGATCTAAAAATGGAAAATAGTGGAGTACCTTCTCAAAGAATACCATATCCCCAATGCCTAGCTGGACCATTATGATGAAAAAACGCTGCTGCTGTATGTAATTAGTGTATCTGATCAACTTGAGTACAAAAAAACTTGTGTAATTTCATAAAACTTGTCTTTGTGGCTTTACTAAGAAAAATGAGCTTTCTCAATTTGTACATATACACTGCAAATGGACTTTTTTTATTTGATTAATTATTGGCTACTGATTTTGAATCATTTTCCACATAGTATTGAGCACATCAGTTTTATACAGGGAAATAGTACAATGGAATATTTACACTTCACACACAAGTATGGAAAATTAACCATTTGATCGCAGCATAGATGGAATGAATACAGGTATGCTTACAACAATAGTCAGATCAGGTACTTTGTCAGGAGCATTCAAATAAAAATATAGATTTACTTATATTAGGGTCTTCTTGTACTTGGGCATTCTACATGAAATTTTTTGAATAATATATGCTCTTTCTGTTTTGAAAGAGGCCAAGGGACTTCATTTTGGCCCTTTGGCCCTTTATTTTAAGTGCTCATCTATCTCGTTCATGAATTAGTATAATACATATTCAAATAATGGAAAATCCAGGATAGAATGTAACAATATTACGAGAAAGAAAGCTGCTACTCACTATCTAGCAGAGATGCTGTGTCGCTGATACACACAACAACGACTCTCACAATTCACACACACACACACACACACAGACACACACACACTTACACATAGCAACATTGCATGATGGGAGTGGCAACTGGGTGGGGGTATGGAGGATACTGGGGCAGGGAGGGAGGGTGGGTAGTGATGTAGAGTAAAGTGCTGCAGGTTAGACCACGGGCAGGGGAGAGGTGGGGAGGGGAGCAGAAGTAGCAGAAATGGAGGGAAATAAAAAGACTGGGTGTGGTGGTGGAATAATGGCTGCATAGTGCTGGAACGGGTGCAGGGAAGGTGTGGGATGGATGAGAACAGTGACTAATGAAGGTTGAGACCAGAAGGGTTATAGAAATATCGGATGTATTGCAGGGAAAGTTCTCACCTGCACAATTCAGAAAAGCTGGTGTTGGTGGGTGCCCATAGCCATACCCTGAATTTGTTTGTGGGTAATGCCTCCAAAGCAGAAGAAATTGTGTGTGAGGATAAACTTGTCATGGTGACTAGATTGTTGGTTTTGAATCTGTCAATCTTTGGGAAAGGGAGTGTTCAATAACAGGAAGGCTATGGGCATTAGGAACATTAATGTACAGGGAGGTGGCACCAATAGTGACAAGCATGGCACTTTGTGGTAAAGAGTCAGGAACTGTGGAGAGTCAGTGAAGGAAATTGTTCAAATGCCTCTGAGCACTACGGGACTTAACTTCTGAGGTCATAAGTCCCCCAGAATTTAGAACTACTTAAACCTAACTAACCTAATGACATCACACATATCCATGCCCGAGGCAAGATTCGGTCCTTCAACTATAGCGGTCGCGCGGTTTCAGACTGTAGTGCTTAGAACCACTCGGCCACTCTGGCTGTCTGGAGGAAATGGTTGGTATATTTTAAATAGGAAGGTATGTTAGGGGTAATAGATTGTAGGGGTTGGTCTATGAGAGCAGCAATTCTCTCAGTAACTGGCCACAATGGGGCGTCTTGGGTGACTAGGTTTATGGACTTTAGGAATCATGTAGAAGGTAGGATTTATTAGTGGAGTGAGAGAGGTGAGCCGAGGCATGGACTCCAGGGAGAGGGTCTGAGGTGGGCATAAGGATTTGAGTAGTGAATGGAGATCTTGCTGGATTACTGGAATGGGGTCGCTGTGGCAAGGTTTGTAGATAGAAGTATCTGACAGCCAGAAGAGTCCTACTGCCAGGTAATCCTTGCAGTTAAAAACAACAGTGGTGGAGCCTTTGTCCACAGGTAGGATTAGAAGGTCAGGATCAGTTCTTATGTGGTGGACTGCAGCTATTTCTGCAGATGTAAGGTTAGAATGCATGTTGAGGGATTTGGGGAAAGATAGTGAGGCAACTGTTTATGCCATGCTCTGGCAGTTTCCGGTGATTAAGGGTGTCAGTGTGGTACTGGTGTGCAAGACTCACACTCCCTCTTGGCTATCGAACTTACTTGGAGTTGCTTCTCCGATCTTCTTTTCAGGATAGCCAGCTGTGATGTCCTGCACAACTTCTTCTCCCAAGATAAGATGCTACTTTGGAGGAAACGTTTTATACTTTTAAAATAACTCCGTACACTCGAGAATATTTTGAACTCAATCTCACTGTATTTTTATCACACATAACACTTTTCATACAACTAAAACATTTTTCCCCTCATGAACCATGGACCTTGCCGTTGATGGGGAGGCTTGCGTGCCTCAGCGATACAGATGGCCGTACCGTAGGTGTAACCACAACGAGGGGTATCTGTTGAGAGGCCAGACAAACATGTGGTTCCTGAAGAGGGGCAGCAGCTTTTTCAGTAGTTGCAGGGGCAACAGTCTGGATGATTGACTGATCTGGCCTTGCAACATTAACCAAAACGGCCTTGTTGTGCTGGTACTGGGAAAGGCTGAATGCAAGGGGAAATTACAGCCGTAATTTCTCCTGAGGACATGCAGCTTTACTGTATGATTAAATGATAATGGCGTCCTCTTGGGTAAAATATTCTGGAGGTAAAATAGTCCGCCATTTGTATCTCCAGGCAGGGACTACTCAGGAGGACGTCATTATTAGGAGAAAGAAAACGGATCGGAGCATGGAATGTTAGATCCCTCAATCGGGCAGGTAGGTTAGAAAATTTAAAAAGGGAAATGGATAGGTTAAAGTTAGATATAGTGGGAATTAGTGAAGTTCTGTGCAGGAGGAACAAGATTTTTGGTCAGGTGAATATAGGGCTATAAATACAAAATCAAATAGCGGTAATGCAGGAGTAGGTTTAATAATGAATAAAAAAATAGGAGTGTGGGTAAGCTACTACAACCAGCATAGTGAACGCATTATTGTGGCCAAGATAGACACAAAGCCCATGCCTACTAGAGTAGTATAATTTATATGCCAACTAGCTTTGCAGATGATGAAGAAATTGATGAAATGTATGATGAGATAAAAGAAATTATTCAGGTAGTGAAGGGAGACGAAAATGTAATAGTCATTGGTGACTGGAATTCGTCAGTAGGAAAAGGGAGAGAAGGAAACATAGTGGGTGAATATGGATTGGGGCTAAGAAATGAAAGAGGAAGCTGTCTGGTAGAATTTTGCACAGAGCATAACTTAATCATAGCTAACACTTGGTTGAAGAATCATAAAAGAAGGTTGTATACATGGAAGAATCCTGGAGATACTAAAAGGTATCAGATAGATTATTTAATGGTAAGACAGAGATTAAGGAATCAAGTTTTTAATTGTAGTAGATTTCCAGGGGCAGATGTGGACACTGGCCATAATCTATTGGTTATGACCTGTAGATTAAAACTGAAGAAACTGCAAAAAGGTGGGAATTTAAGGACATGGGATCTGGATAAGCTGAAAGAACCATAGGTTGTACCGAGTTTGAAGGAGAGCATAAGGGAACAATTGGCAGGAATGGGGGAAAGAAACACAGCAAAAGAAGAATGGGTAGCTCTGAGGGATGTAGTATTGAAGGCAGCAGAGGATAAAGTAAGTAAAATGACGAGAGCTGCTAGAAATCCTTGGGTAACAGAAGAAATATTGAATTTAATTGATAAAAATGCAGTAAATGACGGAGGCAAAAAGGAATACAAAAGGTCTCAAAAATGAGATTGACAGGAAGTGAAAATGGCTAAGCAGGGATGGCTAGAGGGCAAATGTAAGGATGTAGAGGCTTATCTCACTAGGGGTAAGATAGATATTGCCTACAGGAAAATTAAAGAGACCTTTGGAAAAAAGAGAACCACTTGTATGAAGATCAAGAGCTCAGATGGAAACCCAGTTTTAAGCAAAGAAGGAAAGGCAGAAAGATGGAAGGAGTATATAGAGGGTCTATACAACGGCGATGTACTTGAGGACAATATTATGGAAATGGAAGAGGATGTAGATGAAGATGAAATGGGAGATAAGATACTGCTTGAAGAATTTGACAGAGCACTGAAAGACCTGAGTCGAAACAAGGCCCCAGGAGTAGACAACATTCCATTAGAACTACTGACAGCCTTGGTAGAGCCAGTCATGACAAAACTCTACCAGCTGGTGAGCAAGATATATGAGACAGGCGTAATACCCTCAGACTAAATAAAGAATACAATAATTCCAATCCCAAAGAAAGCAGGTGCTGACAGATGTGAAAATTACCTAACTATCAGTTTAATAAGTCACAGCTGCAAAATACTAACGCGCATTCTTAACAGACGAATGGAAAAACTGGTAAATGCGGACTTCAGGGAGGATCAGTTTGGATTCCGTAGAAATGTTGGAACACGTGAGGCAGTACTGACCTTATGACTTATCTTAGAAGAAAGATTAAGAAAAGGCAAACCTACGTTTCTAGCATTTGTAGACTTGGAGAAAGCTTTTGACAATGTTGACTGGAATACTCTCTTTCAAATTCTGAAGGTGGCAGGGATAAAATACAGAGAGCGAGAGGCTATTTACAATTTGTACAGAAACTAGATGGCAGTCATAAGAGTCGAGGGGCATGAAAGGGAAGCAGTGGTTGGGAAAGGAGTGAGACAGGGTTGTAGCCTCTCCCCGATGTTATTTAATCTGTATATTGAGCAAGCAGTAAAGGAAACAAAAGAAAAATTCGGAGTAGGTATTAAAATTCATGGAGAAGAAGTAAAAACTTTGAGGTTCGCCGATGACATTGTAATTCTGTCAGAGACAGCAAAGGACCTGGAAGAGCAGTTGAACGGAATGGACAGTGTCTTGAAAGGAGGATATAAGACGAACATCAACAAAAGCAAAACGAGGATAATGGAATGTAGTCAAATTAAATCGGGTGATGCTGAGGGAATTAGATTAGGAAATGAGACGCTTAAAGTAGTAAAGGAGTTTTGCTATTTAGGAAGTAAAATAACAGATGATGTTCGAAGTAGAGCGGATATAAAATGTAGACTGGCAATGGCAAGGTAACCATTTCTGAAGAAGAGAAATTTGTTAACATTGAGTATAGATTTATGTATCAGGAAATCGTTTCTGAAAGTATGGAGTGTAGTCATGTATGGAAGTGAAACATGTATGATAAATAGTTTGGACAAGAATAGAATAGAATCTTTCGAAATGTGGTGCTACAGAAGAATGCTAAAAATAAGGTGGATAGATTACGTACCTAATGAGGAGGTATTGAATAGAATTGGGGAAAAGAGCAATTTGTAGCACAACTTAACTAGAAGAAGGGATCCGTTGGTAGGACATGTTTTGAGGCATCAACGGATCACAAATTTAGCATTTGAGGGCAGCGTGGATGGTAAAAATCGTAGAGGGAGACCAAGATGTGAATACACTAAGCAGATTCAGAAGGACGTAGGTTTCAGTAGGATCTGGGAGATGAAGAAGCTTGCACAGGACAGAGTAGCGTGGAGAGCTGCAGCAAACCAATCTCAGGACTGAAGACCACAACAACAACAACAACAAAACATTTTTCGCAAGCTCGGAACCTTCTGGTCCGTCAGAAACTATCACATTCATTTTTCCATAAATACAGTCTACAAATCTCACAAAATTTAACAAGACAACCGTCTGGACCTTACAAAAGTAAGAGAAAGAATGAATAAGTAATTGTTCCTTCTTCTCTTTCAACAACATTCAAATATTCACAAATAATGTTTGACATCGCACTGAGACGGCGCGTTTGTTCCTTGAGCTGGACGTGTAACTCCTTACAAATGGAAGGCCTCAGACATGGCCAACCGATTCGGCTCAAATTTGGCAGGTCGCTTGTGTACAACTTAAAACGGAGGAATCTAAGATATTTTAGGTCAACACCGCCGCGTTATTGAAAAAATCACCCCTAAAAGTTATGAAGAGCAATCGACTCAAAATTGGCGGGATCGATAGATAACTGTAAACAGAGCATTTTTCATCATCAGCTATGGTATCCGAAAACGCATACTATTCCAGAAATCGAGGAAAGAAAGTTTTACAACTGTCGCTTCTGTTCCAACTTTTTAAACGGTTTTTGCCGACAGCACTGAAAGCGCAACAGCCAAGGTAATTGGCTGGGAATCTGAGAACCCGGGTTCGAATCGCGAGGAAACCCAGTGGATGTTATTATTTTCCTTTGTACTTTTCCATATCTCAATTGATAGGAATAGGAGGGTTAATAAGGTAAGTAAATCTATAAGGAACGATAAAAATAAGGTAGGTAAATAAATTTCTGAAACTTCTTGGGGTAGTAAACATCTAAAATGTTACTCCAGGTCACTTTAGAATGGCTCTTCCAGTCACTGTTACGTGTCCTCATTTTTCGTCGAACAACTAGATGGGTGGTACTTGTCACATAAAAATTTGAAACAAATATACTCACGGCACCAAGAACATCTAATGAATGCAATCTTTCGAAAGCTACACTGTTCCTTCCCAAGAGTAGGCGGAAAACAAACTTGGTTTACATTTAAAAATGTCTTTTTCGGGAATTAATTTTGATGCGTACCACGCATACGATATCATTGCGTGAAAAATCGATGCTGAAAGTTGGATATGAATTATGTTGTAAATAGTTATTGTATCCGTGCGGTTGTCCAATTCCCGCTGGGTTTCCAGAAGCACACTGCAATCCTGAAGCCTGGAAATAAAGTTTTTAACCTGGCGATAGAAATCAACATCACACGGCTGGTACACAGGTGTACAGTTGGGCGGTATTACTTTTACCGTGCACGTCGGCTGACCCTCGCCAACTATAATCATTGTGTCATATAATATAGCATTACTTTGTCCACTCCAGGAATCCACTACTAGAAAAAACTTGCTATCGGGAACGTATGGTTTTAAAACATTCTCAAGAAATGTTCTGTAAATCGCATTCGTCAGTTTGGAGAAGGTAATGTAAACATTTTTCAACGAGTCGGTTAAACGGTTGACCTCTTCTATAACCTGAGGACCAAATGTAACATTCGTTTCTTGTAAATGTTGCGCCGTGTACGAATGTGTTAGTAGGTTTTTACTTCCAACTGCGACAAGGATTCGTTTTTCTCCCTTATGCGATAACGTGCGTCGAATGTTCACCCAATACTCGCATCCTGTATTACCGGTGTTGATCACGTAATCACTATTAAAACCGGTCATAAGTGACGCCGTTTGCCTGTTGAAAAGAGCTCCCACTTTCTGTATATCTTCTATATTTTGTACCTCCTTATGAGAGACGTATTTAGTGACTCGCCGTTGACGAATTTTATACCCCGATCTGAAATTTTTTGCCCAAGATAATGATGCAGCAGACGTAGAATCCTTGTTGGCCGTATATTGAAGCGCTGCACCTGCAGCCCACTCCTGAAGTATTGTCGCTGTTACATTCTCGTTACGTCAACAAGATTCGACAAATCGGTCGTAAGTCCACATATTTATCGCCTGGTATTTGTCCTATCTTGTCCCTCCTTTAACGATATCACTTTCCCACAATTTCAAGTCCTTCTTCCGTTCCAGGGCTGTTGTTGCTCCATTCTTTTGCAGTGTTTGTAAGTTCAAATTTGGATGATTCCTGGCTAGCGCTACCGCCTTAACTTCTACTTCAAGGGGTATAGAGCTGTAGTTAAGTCGTTTAGTAACCGGTTCGTGATACTCATCGGGAACGGATGAAGCACATATTCCCAGAGAAGTGGAGATTTCTGAAGTGTTATGACAATTTAGGGATTCACTAGTCGGGATATCTTCCACTGAATCACCTTCTGCTTCGTCTTCATGGTATACTACCTCACTATCAAGAAAAGTCATTTCGTTCGTCACCACCAAAAATCTCTCGACCATAGCCGTTCTTATCAAACTGGAACGCCGAGAAACAGACCTGGCTGCTTCCGGTAGTGCGTTGATAATGCATCTGTATTTTGCAAACCAAAACACAGTGACGGTAACTTCCCGCTTGCCATCGTCTGTGACAGGCTCCCAACTATATATTACAACGCTAGTCGAAGGGTGTACATCCTCCGTTACTCAGATTATGCACCTGAAAGATATGACAACAAATAATAACTAGTTACTACGGCATAAACAGACGAGCTAATTTCTACAAACTACATACAACACTCGTCATATGTTACTTACAGAATAACACTGTATTCATTCACGAAACTTATTTCATTCGGCACATTAATGATGGAAAAATCACTACTGTATCCGCCAGGATCACGGCAGCCTAATGACGGAAAACAACTCTTTCCGATTTACGTCTATAAGTCTCGTGCTGGACACCTTCTCTCTTCCAGATTCACAACTATGATATGACGAAGAGGCAACCGGGACAACATAACTCTCCCCGCGTGCATTCTGCCCCGTGCCTCGCTGTAAACAAGCGTCGCGCGGTTGGCTGTCTGTGATCCCTCGTGAGGAATTCGAAGCACTCTTACAAGGGGAGGCCGCCAATTGTGAAATTCAGATTCAATTCATACTGCGCATAATAAAAGCTCATAGCCAGAGGTGCTGTGTGGGAAAGCACCAAGATGTACTTCTCAGCCGCTGTCGAGAAAATCGACAGTTAAAAGAAACCGGCGTGAAATACTCACTACGATTGATAGTTTTCTACAGCGTTGTGGCGCAGCGGTAAGCTCTCGGGTTCGGGTTCGTAATTCCGAAGTTCGCCGGTTCGAATCTCGCGCCATGCAACCATTTTTTTTTAGTATTTGTTTTTTGTAATTCAAATGTTTGTACATACACACAATATATATATAATTCCCAGCAATCAGTTGCAACAATTATGCATATAATAAGTTGTTGAAAGTCGTTTGTCGTGGAAAAACTGGCAACTTCAAACAAAGTTAATAAGGTTACCTTATTAACCCTTTCCGCAAACAAAGTTGTATTTCATTAATGTTATTAATTGTCTTCATAATGTTAACCAAGTATAGTTAACGGAAGACGTAAAAACGATATTCCGAAACGAATACGTATAGCGTAAATCAAACGTTCGAATTAGAATACAAACCCCACGTACACAAATTTGCTGTGGCAGGTATGAAATATAAACTCCGTTACTCGCTCGTTACACTCGAAGGACAGATGTTGAATGGGCCGAAACGAGCCGCCGCATAACAGCGTAGTTGCCTGCCAACTTCGAAAGAAGGTAGGTTCGGTCCCTAGCGCAACTTATAACATCGTCGAAAATCAGTGCGGACGTGAGAGCTTTGGTACACCCTGTTAAACAAACGGAAAAATTGAGGCGGTACAATTGGACAGCGATCCGCCTTCACCAACATGTGTAAGCAATTCATATATGAATTACAAAACACTAATAATAAAAAATGTTGCATGGCGCGAGATTTTTTTTTTTTTATTTTTCCGCCTCTCCCAAAACGCTTCATATACCCTGCACTGCTTATGCTGCTAATTAGTTGGTTAGGCGTTCCATTGATTTTTTTATTTTTTTTATTTCATTTTTGTTCATTGTATCTGCTCGGGGCAGACATCGCAAGACACCCGTTTCAGTTCGTCGTTGATCCATTAACTCAGTTTTTTTATTACAGACGGCAGCTAACACACTGACCGAACGCGCTAAGCTACCGTGCCGGCTGTTCGATCCGGCCACCTTCGGATTACGAACCCGAGCGTTTACCGCTGATCCACGACGCTGTAGAAAACTATCAATCGTAGAGAGTATTTCACCGCAACGGTTTCTTTTAACTGTCGATTTTCTCGACAACGGCTGAGAAGTGCATCTTGGTGCTTTGCCACATTACACCTCTGGCCATGTGCTTTTATTATGCGCAGTAGGGATCGAATCTGAATTTCACAATTGGCGGCCTCCCCTTGTTAGTCGTAGTTGTGGTCATGTGACAAGCCTTAAAAGTTTAATATTTTACTAACCAACGGCGTTGGGGTCATTAGTTTGCCTACTTTATTATTATCATTCTTTATTAATTTACTTACCTTATTAACCATCCTATCCCTATCAATTGAGATATGGAAAAATACAAACGAAAATAATAACATCCGCTAGGGTTCTCCGATTCCCAGCCAGTTAGTTACCTTAGCTGTTCCGCTATCGCCGCTGTCGGCGAAAAGCGTTTACCAAGTGGGTACAGGAGCGACAATTGTAAAAGTTTCTTTCCTCAATTTTTGGAAAAGTTTGCGTTTGCGGACCCCATACCTGATGATGAAAAATGCTCTATTTACAATTACCTATCGATCGCTCTAATTCTGAGTCCGTTGCTCGTCAAAACCTTTAGGGTTGATTTTCTCAAAATCGCGGGGGTGTTGACCCAAAAGATCTTGGAGTATTTCATTTTAGGTTCTACACAAGCAACCTGCCAAATTTGAGCTGAATCGGTTGGCCGTGTCTGAGGCCTTCCCCTTGTTAGCCAGGATCGGCGACTACCTGCACGCGCCTATCATCCGTCCCATACATGTCCGTCCTGCACACACATAATTGTGGTGCAGTAGATACATTCTACTATACCACACTCGTCTCTAAAATAACCCGTGTTCAAGACGGTGGAAATACGAGGGTCTCTAGAATTTACCCCGAAATTCTCGAGACACTACAATGCCTTTCAGAATGCTGGAAGTTAGCAAAGTATAATTATTAAATTGTCATTACTTCAACACCCCCATCAATTTAATACTTTCCTTAATTACCCGTAAAATTCACTATCCCCAGCTTTTGACATATTTTACCAGAAGCAACTAGGACTGGACATTTCAGTAAACTGCCATTTGTTCCTCGGAGCTAATGTATTGAACATTTAGATGGCCTCGCCCTGTATAAAGAACAACAGCCGTTCTATCACATTTCGTTGTCTCTGATGAACCCTCACCATCGAGGACAACATACTGCGTACTATTTTTCAAGAAGTTTTCGAGCCATTCACATATCTGTGAACTTATACGATATGCTCGTAGTTTCTTTAACAATCTGCAATGGGGCACGATGTCAAATTCTTTCCGGAAATCTAGAAATATGGAATCTGCCTGTTGCCCTTCGTACATAGTTCTCAGTATGTCACGTGAGGAAAGGGCAAGCTGAGTTTCGCACTTACGATGCTTCCTAAAGCCATGTTGATTCGTCGACGTATGTTGCTTAGCCTCACGTAAGTCTATTATAATCGAACTGAGAATGTGTACAGGGAGTCTGCAGCAATCAGAAGTTTGGGATATTGGTCTCTAATTTTACGGGTCCGTTTCCTTACCTCTCTATATACTGGAGTCATCTGCGCTTTTTTTCCAGTCGCTTGGAACTTCGCGCTGGGCGAGGGATCTACGACAAATGCAGGTAAGGGACCAATGACGTATAACACTCCTTGTAAAATCCAAAACCTATAACAATATTAATATACAGAAGAAAACGCTGCGATCTTATGCACCATCCTAATAGCTTGCGATCTCAGAATTTGCGGCGTGAGGCACCGTCACACGTCGCGAGGGCCAGGGAAGACCACCCTCCCTTGGAAAAAGCACTTGCATTAACGTGCCTGTATACTAGACTTGCAGTCATTACGACACTCGCTTTCTAAGTGGCGCACACATTCCGCCAGTATCACGGTTATCGCCTGCTCGTTAGACAGCCAGCTATACACGCCAGCTCCTATCTAGCTCAGCTCCACCTGTCTGTCAAAACAGTGCGCATATAGCCGCGCCAGTCTCTCGTACTCCGCGCGAGAAAATTCAACATTTCTTCTTTTAAAATATGTAAAATTAAATCAATACGTTTTTCAGTTTACTGCAAATATTACTTTTTGAAGCACTGTAATCATTTTCTTTCTTTAACTACAAATAGTGGGGATAATATGAAAAATGTTCTCAAACATAATTTTGAGTGTCGAGTGTAGAGTATATACGAAATTTGGAAGGCTTCCTAACACCAAACGCTGACTGGAAGTATCTTGTATGATGAGGGGCCCTGTAGTCTGCAGGTTGACAGAAACTGTTCCGTCAGTGGAGGCGCGCCTATTTGGTAAAACATCCACACCACGTCTCCGTGCGACTTATCGCCAGCCACGGGTGGGTCTTGCACCTGTCCTGGAGAGTGGTGGCGTGTTTCAGCCCGAATTAATGGAGCGCTCTGTTAGTTCAGAGACAGGTCTCCGTGCCGGCGCTGACGCACGGCGTGGTAGGAGGTCCGCAAAACCTCAGGCGTGGTGGGGATGTTTTGGACTTTGCGAGGGAAATAAGGAATCAACTTTTACATTAGTATGGCCAGTGTAGCGGGCTGTGTGTAGCCTTCTTATCTTGAGAATCTGCAACTCTATTGGAATTTTCGTAAGAATCTTTACATACTTCTGCAGAACTGATATTTTTCATGTTCATTAGTGAATGACGGCGCTGCTGTTATTACGCAGTTTAATCTTAGTGATTCAGCTCATATAATGTGAGTTACTTTTTCGTTGTTTAATGAAGCTGTTTAATTAAACAGTAATAAAGTACCCAATATCAATCTGGAAATATCCACCAGGCTGTGGCTAAGCCATGTCTCTACAAAATCCTTTCTTCCAGGAGAGCCAGTTCTGCAACGCTCGCAGAAGAGCTTCGGTGAATTTAGGAAGGTACAATTGAAGCTGTGAGGACGGGTCGTGAGTCGTGCTTGGGTAGCTCAGACGGCAGAGAACGCCGTGAGGCAAATATCACGAGTTCGAGTCTCGGTCCGGCACACAGTTTTAATCTGCCAGGAAGCGCCAGTAATAAAGTAAACTTTCATTACATCAGATTGTTGCTGCTTACAAGTGTTACTCCACAGTAATGGCCCATACGAAGGAATGAACACCGCAGCTGCAACAAATCCCAGCCACCAGGTTATGCGATGAAAGCTGCCTCGTTGTGGAATTGTGGTTCTGGCTCGGAACCTGGGTCATTTTCTTGCAGGTATCGCCAGTTTTTCTCATCCAGATCGTTGCCCGAGTCAGAATGTGTGGCATGAGAACACCCATGCGTAGCGGTCTAGATATGAGATGCACACAGACGTATATCTCATTAAGGATATTATGAATGCAGTTACCATGTTAGTTTGGTCGCGGTACGTGGTAGTGGCTGAGTGAAGTAGGCAAAATCCGCGAAATATGGAGCAATAAATACTCTTCGGTAATACTAAATAATATGCACTGAGGCGCCAAACAGACTGGTATAGGCATGCGTATTCAAATACAGGCTGAATACGGCGCTGCGGTCGGCAACGGTAATATAAGAGAACAGGTGACACGCTCAGTTGTTAGATCCATTACTACTGCTACAATGACAGGTTATCAAGATTTAAGTGAGTTTGAACGTGATGTTATAGTAGGCGCACGAGCTATGGGACACAGCATCTCCAAAGTAGCGACGAAGTGAGGATGTATGTGTAGTGAACCGTGAATATCAGGAATCCGGTAAAATATCAAGTGTCCCACATCGCTGCGTCCGAATCATTTAACGAAACATCATCGATATGGGCTTTCGGAGCTGAAAGCCCACTCGTGTATCCTTGATAACTGCACGACACAAAGCTTTACGCCTGCACTAGGCCCTTCAACACCGATATTGGACTATTGGTGACTGGAAATATGTTGCATGGTCGGACGACTCTCGTCCAAAAGAACGGACACAATTGCTGACCTGAGGCCGTCTAGAACGAAATTACGATTGTATTAATACCTTGAGCTGCTGACGGGCGTTGACGTATAGCAACGGGGACTGGTGGAAATGTGTGCCCGACCGGGATAGAGCGTCCTTCATGTAAGCAGGAGATCCCGGGTTCGAGTCCCGGTCGGGGCACACATTTTCACCTGTGCTCGTTTATATATATCAAAGCCCATCAGCAGCTGAAGGTGTTAATGTAATTCTAACCTCAGACATTAGTCGAGCCATGCCACGTCGAGTTGCGGTACTTCCGTGTACTCACGGGGGCTTTACACGATGTTAGGGAGGTGTCCCAGTTTCTTTGGCTCTTCAGTGTATATGACTTAGGAGCATTGCCATATATGTAAAAGTGTTTTGATTGTATCACTTATGATGCAATTTAGTGGTGATAGAGTCTTCAACGTGTTTCATCAGTACTGTGGTGGCCTGAGGTGAGTGATTGTGGTTGGCAGATACCTCAGTGTACTGTGGGATGTAGAACACTTAGTTCTCTCAGAAAAGGCTATATTCTCTATTACCTTTGAACTTTACCGCATTACTTAATATACTCGCTTATACAATCCTCTCCCTGTTGCATCCATACTGGCATTAACGTTGCGTTACGCGACATATTTAACAGCAGTAATACTCTCTTAAAATAATGCTATTTAAATGAAGCTCGAAATGCGAGGAAGCTGCCTTATGTCATTAGGCATTACTTTTCATTGCATATATGTAATATATTGTTTTCATAATATTTTCTTACAGACTATATTTGCAGTTACTGACGGAAACGCGCAAAATCGTGAAAAGCATTATACATATGAAGAAAAAGCGAAATGCTTATGCGAGATCACTGTAGAGAATCGTTCGGTTACTCATTTGTTTGTTACGAGTGGTTTTACCTCGTAGTATATCTGGATTTTTTTTCTTTGTGACTCTGTTGATTGTCGGCAAACTGTAATTAACGAAAACGCACTGGAACATTAAAAACTGATATATTTATTAAAGTTTGAATAATGAAACTGGGCAAGCATCGTATGGCGTCTGTCAAATGAAACAATAAACGCATTTTCATATGTACGGTAAAGTTCGTAAATCACAGAGTATGTAGCTCTTCCTAAGAGTATTTGTTGCTCAGTATTTCGCGAATTTCTGTTCGCCACACTTATCCACTGTCACGCACCAAGACAGAAGTCCCTTACTATCTTACTAACAGCGTGAGACCAAGCGATAGCTACGAACATAACAAGGAGTCGATGGCAGTCCGTCATGCAGGAAAGTGTGTAAGTAAAAGAAAGAAAAGAAAAGAAAAGAAAAGAAAAGAAAAGAAAAGAAAAGAAAAGAAAAGAAAAGAAAAGAAAAGAAAAAAGAAACATTCCTACGGCCTACCCAAACCATTGTTTCTTGTTTCCCAATCGCGGTAGATGGCGCTGTAATCGACGAATATCCACTGTGCCTGTTTTTGCATTTAAGACACAAAGAATTTACGATGTAAATGAAAACCTTCCTGTTCAAAAGGTACATACTGATCTTCAGACATTGCCTGAGTGTGTTGTAAATGTGTACGGGGCAAATAAAAGACATTTCTAGCAAATAAGCTACTTGTATGGTAACGTAGTTTTCTGTTTCCTACGGGGTGGCTGTGATTGTATCACTTATGATGCAATTTAGTGGTGATAGAGTCTTCAACGTGTTTCATCAGTACTGTGGTGGCCAGAGGTGAGTGATTGTGGTTGGCAGATACCTCAGTGTACTGTGGGATGTAGAACACTTAGTTCTCTCAGAATCCACGTGAATGCATCGCCTGCGTTGTGGCCGAGCGGTTCTAGGCGCTTCAATCTGGAACCGCGCGATCGCTACTGTCGCAGGTTCCAATCCTGAGTTCTGAGTTGTAGGGCACTGATGACCTCAGATGTTAAGTCCCATAGTGCTCAGAGCCATTTGAACCATTTGAAGCTGAATGCTTCACTTCGGTCGCCTCCCTCGAACTCCTCCAACAGGGTGACTGATTTAGATGTGCGTTTCCGCCCAACCGCTGTAAATCTCCCGCTGGCCGCTACGCGGAACACAAACCACAACCACTCTAATAAGTTAAAATGCCCACAAGGTGATAATGACAGGCTCACCTGTCATGGATACTCAACGAAATCAAGCATTCCAATGGTGAGCGGCATGGGTGCTCAGCGATAGTAAGCATCCCGATGGGAACAAAATAGTATTACCTCAAAATCTTGTTACCGGATCACGTTAAACGTCGATTCTAAGCAGACACTGGAACCGGTAACCACGTTACACTCTACAGGCCAATTTGGAAGAGTCAAGTAGGTATCCCACTGCTGTCCAGGGCGCCTCCAGACACACTTTCGCTCAGTTCGAAGCGGGACTCAAGAATGAAGACAGCTCTACCCCAGCCAATGAGATTCCAGGCCGAAAGCGTTTGTGGAAACCTCATGGACAGTGGTGGTATACCACCATACGACCCGACAAATAGGAGTCATGCTCCGGGGTGCCATTACTTTTCACAGTAAGGCCTCTTTGGTTGTCAGCCGCGACACCCTTACAGCACAACAGTCCAAGACATTGCACGTGCTGTTTTTTTTTTTTTTTTTTTTTTTTTGTTTTTTTGTTCTTCATGAGAAGCCATTCTGGTCTGACACTTCAGAAAGACAATGCCTGTCAGCACACGGCGAGAGTTTCTACTGCTTGTCTTCGTCCTTGCCAAACCATACCTCGGCCGGCAAGATCGCCTGGTCTCTCTCCAACTGAGAACGTTCGGAGCATTATGGGCAGCACCTCATCTGCATGGATACTCTGCAAATTACATTGAAGTGCCTGGCAGAGGGATCATAGAACCACCTTCACAATCCTCTATTATTCGAAACTCATAAACCTCGCGGAAACAACGAACACCCTTATCTTTTCGTACGAGCTCTGCTTTCCCTTATCATGGTGATCGTTTCTCCCTGTGTAGTCAGTGTCAACAATATATTTTCGCATTCGGAGGGGAAGGTTGGTGAATTTCATGACAAGATTCCGTCGGAACGAAAAACGGCTTTCTTTTAATGATGTCCAGCCCAAATCCTGTATCATTTCTGTGGCACTCTCTCCCATATTTCGCGATAATACAATACGTGCTGCCCTTCTTTGAACTTTTTCGATGTACTCAGTCAGTCGTATCTGGTAAGGAACCCACACCACGCAGCAGTATTCTAAAAGAGGACGGACAAACGTAATGTAGTCAGTCTCGTTAGTAGATCTGTTACATTTTCTATGTGTCCTACCAATAAAACGTAGTCTTTGGTTAGCCGTCCCCACAACATTTTCTTTGTGTTCCTTCCAATTTTTGGTTGTTCGTAATTGTAATTCCTAGGCATTTAGTTGAATCTACGGCCTTCATATTTGACTGATTTATCGTGTAACCGAAGTTTAACTGATTCCTTTTAGCACTCAAATGGATGACCTCACGCTTTTCGTTATTTAGGGTCAATTGACAATTTTCGCAGTATACATATTTTCTAAATCGTGTTGTAATTTGTTTTGCTGTTCTCACGACTTTACTAGTCGATAAACGACAGCGTCATCTGCAAACAATCTATGACAGCTACTCAGATTGTCTTCAAAATCGTTTATAAATATAAGGAATAGAAAAGGGCCTATAACACTACCTTTGGAACGCCAGAAGTCACTTCTGTTTTACTCGATGGCTTTCCGTCGATTGCTACGAACTGTGACTTCCCTGACAGCAAATCACAAATCCAGTCACAAAACTGAGACGATATTCCAAAGCACGCAATTTCACTAAAAGCCGCTCATGTGGTACAGTGTCAAAAGCCTTCTGGATATCCAGAAATACGGAATCGATCTGAAATCACTTGTCAATAGCAGTCAACACTTCACATGTTACATAAGAACGATCTTCACTAAATCCATGTTCACTGTGTGTCAATAGGTCGTTTTCTTCGAGGTAATTCATAATGTTATCCTACTACCTTTCTTGAATATTGGTGTGACCTGTGCAACTTTCCAGTCTTTGGGTATGGATCTTTCGTCGAGATTTCGCCGATCTAACGCGTCAGTTCGACAGAATTTTGGCACGATATACCTCAGGAGAACATCCAATAACTGTACTTAATAATGCCGAATCGAATAAATACCTGAATAAGCACCAGATGTGGATCAACGCGTTACTTACTTGCTCGATTTCTGAAGCACTTTGTGTTGGATAAATCATCCACATTGTTCTGTACATGTACTACACATCGACGGATTTTCGTCTCATTCGCATTATTCTTTCATGGCCTATAGTTTTTATGTGTGTTATAACGTATATCCATACTCCCAGAATGACTAAGAAGATGCGTTATAAATATGGTGAAAATACTGTTTAATTATTTGCAGTATCCTTAATATGGGAAAACCAATAATAATTAGTCTACAACAGATTGCTGTTCATAAAGGACTGTCATCTGTTTTTTGCAAAGCATTTGCTGAAGAGAACGCTTCTGCTCATATAATGTGTTTACCTTTAATCAGTTTCAACAGATGGTTCAAATTGCTCTGAGCCCTATAGGACTTAACATCTGAAGTCATCAGTCCCCTAGACCTGGAACTACATAAGCCTAACTAACCTGAGGACATCACACACATCCATGCCCGAGGCAGGATTCGGACCTGCGACCGTAGCAGCAGCCCATTCCCGGACTGAAGCGCCTAGAACCATTCGGCCATTGCGTCCGGCAAATTCCAATAGATCATCGAACATTGAGAACAGCTGAAATCTCTCAAATTGAATGAAGCTCCATGGCTCGACCGATCCCTTAACACGGTGCATTGTATTTGCAGCTGCGTTAGCAGTTCTGTTAACTATAATCCATTGCCCATCGCACGAACAAAAGCCCTGCCCTGTAGTTGGAAGAAATCACAGATCGTACCCGGTATCCTTGATATCGATTTGTTATAGAATCTTCGAATATATTCTAAATTAAAAAATAACGAGGTATCTCTGACAGAATGACCTCCCCATGGCAACCTGTATGATTTCCGAAAACAATGATCACGTGAAACCCAACTCGCTATTTTATCAGATGACTGCTAAAAGTAATGGACGAAGGCAGATAAATGCAGTATTTTTCGATTTTCGAAAAGTATTTGATTCAGTACCACGGCTATACTATTATCAAAAGTAAGGCACTATGAGGTATCAATGAAAATTTGCGTCAGTTGAGGATATTTGATAAGGAGAATGTAGCTTGTAATCTTGGATGAAGAGTCATCATTAAATATCAATGTAACTTAGATTGTGCCCCAGGGAAGTGTCTTGGAAGCCTTGCTGTTGATATTGTGCAGGGATATGCTAAAGTCCGTATTATTTCAAAAGTCAATATTTCACGGAATAATGCAGGTAGAGAGAGCCGCACGCGGTAGCCGATTTGTCTTGGGCGCCTTGCCACGGTTCGCACGGCTCCCCTCGGAGGTTCGAGTCCTTCCTCGGGCCACGGGTGTGTGTTTTGTCCGTAATGTAAGTCAGTTTAAGTTAGGGACCGATGGTCTCAGCTGTTTGGTCCCATAGGAGCTTACCACAAATTTCCCAAATTTAGGTTTTTACTGAAACTAAAGAAAGTGCAAATGACAAATAATCCTGAGTTAATAACGAGCATCAAAACCGTTATAGGGATTAGTGAACACAGGGTTGTCGTAGTGAGACTGTATATTGTAATCCCGAAATCCTCGAAAAACAAACAAAAAGTATACCTATTCAAAAATGCTGATAAAAATTCACTTGACGCCTTCCTGAGAGACTCATTCCAAATTAATAATATAAGTGTAGACCAGAAGTCGTTTGCATTCAAAAAATAGTATCGGCAGCAATTGAGAGATTTATACGAAATAAACTAAGAAACGGCGGAGCTGATCCTCCGTGGTACACAAAACGGGTTAGAACACTGTTGCAGAAACAACGAAACAAACATGCCAAATTTAAACAGACGCAAAATCCCTAAGATTGCGCTAAATTCCGGGCTTCTCTAAAGGATAGCCAGAGTTCAATGCGAGATGCCTATAACAGTTTCCACGACGAAACTTTGTCTCGAAACCTGGCAAACAAATCCAAGATATTCTGGTCGTATATGAAGTATGCTAGTGGCAATTTACAATCAATGCCTCCTACATCTACATCTACGTCTACATGACTACTCTGCAATTCACATTTAAGTGCTTGGCAGAGGGTTCATCGAACCACAATCATACTATCTCTCTACTATTCCACTCCCGAACAGCGAGCGGGAGAAATTAACACCTAAACCTTTCTGTTCGAGCTCTGATTTCTCTTATTTTATTTTGATGATCATTCCTACATATGTAGGTTGGGCTCAACAAAATATTTTCGCATTCGGAAGAGAAAGTTGGTGACTGGCACAACTTGACCAGAAGAAGGAATCGGTTGGTAGGACATGTTCTGAGGCATCAAGAGATCGCCAATTTAGTATTGGAGGCCAGTGTGGAGGGTAAGAATCGTAGAGGGAGGCCAAGAGATGAATACACCAAGCAGACTCAGAAGGATCTAGGTTGCAGTAGGTACTGGGAGATGAAGAATCTTGCACATGATAGAGTAGCAGGGAGAGGTGCATCAAACCAGTCTCAGGACGGAAGACCACAACAACAACCACAACAACAACAGTGTAATGGACGAAATGCGATGATTCCGAGTTCGTAATAACCTTACCAACAAAGATATGCCTATGAGGGAGGAGCTTACTGCAACATCTCTCAGAAATACTTCACATAGGGTAATGGAGGAAACGCGATGATTCTGGCTTTGTAGTAACCATACCAACAAAGAGAAGCAAATGAGTGAAAAGCTTTCTTCAGCTTCTCTCAGAAATACTGCATATAGGGTAAAGGGTGAAGTGCGATGTTTCTGGCTTCATAGTAACCATACCAACAAAGACATGCAAAGGAGGGAGGAACTTTCTGTAGCTTCTCTCAGAAATATTTCACATAGGGTAATGCATGAAACGTGATGATTCTGTCTGTGTAGTAATCATACCAATAATTAGACGCAAATGAGGGAGGAGCCTTCTGTGGCTCCCCTCATAAATACTTCACATCAGGTAAATGCTGAAATGTCATGATTGGGTCTGTGTACTAATCATACCAACAAACAGATACAAGTGAGGGAGGAGCTTTCTGCAACATCTCTCAGAAATACTTCAAATAGGGTAATAGAAGAAATGCGATTATTCTGGCTTTGTACTAACCATACCAACAAAGAGACGCAAGTGAGGGAGGAGCTTTCTGTGGCTTCTCCCACAAAAACTTCACATCAAGTAATGGATGAAATGAAATGATTGTGTCTGTGTACTAATCATAGCAACAAACAGATGCAAGTGTGGGAGGAGCTTTCTGCAGCTTCTCTCTGAAACACATCCATAGGGTAATGGATGTAATGATAATATTCTGGCTTTGTACTAACCATACCAACAAAGAGACGCAAGTGAGGGAGCAGCTTTCAGCAGCTTCCCTCAGAAATCCTTCACATCAGGTGATGGATTAAATATAATGATTGTCACCGTCTACTAATCATACCAACAAACAGATGAAAGTGAGGGAGGAGCTTTCTGTAGCTTCTATCTGAAATACACCACATAGGGTAAAAAATGAAATCCGATGATTTTGGCTTTGTAATAAACATACCAACAAAGTAATTAAAATCAGGGAGAGGCTTTCAGTGGCTTCTATAATAAATACCTCACATCAGTTAATGGATGAAGTGTAATGATCTTTTCTGTGTAACAATCAAACCAAAAAAGAGATGCAAGTTAGGGAGGATCTTCCAACAACTTCTCTCAGAAATACTTCACTTAAGGTAACAGATGAAATGCGATTATCCTGGCTTTGTAGTAACCATACCAACAAACAAACTCAAATGGGGGATGAGTTTGCTGTAGCTTCCCTCAGAAATACTACACATCAGGTTATGGATGAGATGTAATGATTGTGTTTGTATACTAATCATATGAAAAAAATGCAAGTGAGGGAGGAACTTTCTGCAGCTTCTATCAGAGATACTTCACATAGGGTAATAGATGAAATGCGATGATTCTGGGCTTCTAGTATCCATACCAACAAACAAACACAAGTGCAGGTGGAGCTTTCTGTAGCATCCCACAGAAATATTTCACATCAGGTAACGGATGAAATGTAACCATAGTGTCTGTATAGTAATCTTACCAAAAAACAGATGCAAGTGAGGGAGAAGCGTTCTGCAGCTTGTCTCAGAAATACTTCACATAAGGTAGTAGATGAAATCCGATGTTTCTGGCTTTGTAGTAACCATACCAACAAACAAAATCCAAATGAGGGGGGAGCTTTCTGTAGCTTCCCTCAGAAATTCTTCACATTAGGTAGTGAATGAAGTGTAATGATTGTCTCCTTGTACCAATCATAACAATAAACAGATGCAAGTGAGGGATGAGCTTTCTACAGCTTCTCTCTGAAATACATCAAATAGGGTAATAGATGAAATGCAATGATTCTGGCTTAGTAGTAATCTTACCAACAAATGCACACCATAGAGGGAGGAGCTTTCTGTAGCTTCCCTCAGAAATACTCCATATCAGGTAATGGACATAATGTAATGATTGTGTCTTTGTACTAATCATACCAACATACAGAGCAAGTGAGGGAGGAGCTATCTGCTGCTCCTCTATGAAATACCTCACTTAGGGTAATAGATAAAATGCAATGATTCTGGCTTTGAAGTAACCATACCAACTAACAAATGCAAATTAGGGAGCAGCTTTCTGTAGCATCCCTCAGAAATACTTCACATCATCTAGTAAATGAAATTTAATGTTTGTGTATGTGTACTAATAATACCAACAAACAGATGCAAGTGAGGGAAGAGCTTTCCACAACTTCTCTATGAAATATATCACATAGAGTAATAAATGAAATGCGATGATTCTGGTTTTGTAGTAACCATAAAAACAAACAAACGCAAAAGACACTTGAGCCTCCTATAGCTTCTCTCAGGAATACTTCACATAGGGTAATAGATGAAATGCGATGATTCTGGCTTTGTAGTAATAATACCAACCAACAAATGCAAATGATTGAGGAGCTTGCTGTAGCCCCCCTCAGAAATACTTCACATCAGGTAATGGATGAAATGAAGTGATTGTGTCTGTGTACTAATCATAACAAGAGACAGATGTAGGTGAGGGATGAGCTTTCTGCAGCTTCCCTCATAAATACTTCACATCCGGTAATGGATGAAAAGTAATGATTGTGTCTGTGTACTAATCATACCATAAACAGATGCAACTGAGGGAAGAGCTTTCTGCAGCTTCCCTCAGAAATACTTCACATCAGGTAATGTATGTTATGTAATGAGTGTGTGTGTGTATTAATCATTATAACAAAGAGATGCAAGTGAGGGTGGAGCTTTCTGCAGCTCCATGCTGAAATACATCACATAAAGTAATAGATGAATTGCGATGATTCTGACTTTGTAATAACCATAGCAAAAAACTAAAGAAAATGAGTGAGTAGCTTTCTGTAGCTATTGTCAGAAATACGTCTCATGGGGTAATAGATGAAATGCGATGATTCTGGCTTTGTAGTAACCATACCAACAAACAAACGCAAATAACGCTTGAGCTTCCTGTAGCTTTATTTAGAAATATTTCACATAGGGTAATAGATGAAATGCGATGACACTATATTTGTAGTAACCATACCAAAAAACAAACGCAACTGTGAGAGGAGCTTTCTGTAGCTCCCCTGAGAAATATTTCACATCAGGTAATGGATGAAATGTAATGATTGTGTCTGTGTACTAATCGTAACAACAAACAGAAGCAAGTGTGGGAGGAGCTTTCTGCAGCTTCCCTGAGAAATACTTCACATCCGGTAATGGATGAAATGTAATTATTGTGTCTGTGTACTCATCATACCATAAATAGATGCAAATGAGGGATGAGCTTTCTGCAGCTTTTCCCTGAAATACATCACATAGGGTAATAGATGAAATGCAATGATTCCGGCTTTGTAGTAACCATACCAACAAAAAAAAGCAAATGAGGGTTGTGCTTTCTGTAGCTTCCCTCAGAAATATTTCACATCAGTTAATGGATGAAATGCAATGATTGTGTCTGTGTACTAATCATACCATAAACAGAAGCAAATGAGGGATGAGCTTTCTGCAGCTTTTCTCTGAAATATATCACATAGGGTAATAGATGAAATGCGATGATTCTGGCTTTGTAGTAACCATACCAACCAACAAACGCAACTGAGGGAGGATTTTATTGTAGCCTCACTCAGAAATGCTTCCCATCAGGTAATGGATGAAATGTCATGATAGTGTCTGTGTACTGATCAGAACAACAAACAAATGCAATGAGCGAAGAGCTTTCTGCAGCTTCCCTCAGAAATACTTCACATCAGGTAATGGGCGAAATGTGATGATTGTGTCTGTGTATCAATCATTCCAACAAACAGATGCAAGTGAGGGAAGAGCTTTCTGCAGCTTCTTTCTGAAATACATCACATTAGGTAATAGACGAAGTGCGATGATTCTGGCATTGTAGTAACCAAACCTACAAACAAACGCAAAGGAGTGAGAAGCTTTCTGTAGCTTCCCTGAGAAATACTTCACATCAGGTAATGGACGAAATGTGATGATTGTGTCTGTGTATTAATCATTCCAACAAACAGATGCAAGTGAGGGAAGAGCTTTCTGCAGCTTTTATTTGAAATACATCACATAGGGTAATAGATGAAATGCAATGATTCTGGTTTTGAGTTAAACATATCAACAAACAAACGCAAATGGGAGTGGAGCTTTCTGTAGCTTCCCTCAGAAATATTTCACATCAGGTAATGGATGAAATGTTATGATTGTGTCTGTATACTAATCATAACAACAAACAGGTGCAAGTGAGGAATGAGGATTCTGCAGCTTCTCTCTCAAATACATCACATAGTGTAATGGAGGAAATGCTTTGAATCTGGGTTTGTAGTAACCATAATACAAACAAACGCAAATGAGGGGGGAGCTTTCTGTAGCTTCCCTCAGAATTACTGCACATCAAGTAATAAATGAAATGTAATTATTTTGGCTGTGTACTAATCATTCCAACAAACAGATGCAAATGAGGGATGAGCTTTCTGCAGCTTTTCTCTGAAATACATCACATGGGGTAATAGATGAATTGCAATGATTCTGGCTTTGTAGTAACCATACCAAAATCAAACGCAAATTAATGAGTAGCTTTCTGTAGCTATTCTCAGAAATACTTCACATAGGGTGATAGATGAAATGCGATAATTCTTTCTTTATAGTAACCATTTCAACAAACAAACGCAAATGAGGGAGGATCTTCCTATAGCTTCCGTCAGAAATATTTCACATCAGGTAATGGACAAAATGTAATGATTGTGTCTGTGTACTAATGGTACCAGCAATCAGATGGAAGTGAGGGAGGAGATTTCTGCAGTATCTCTCTGAAATACATCACATGGGGTAATAGATGAAATGAGATAATTCTGGCTTTCTAGTAACGATACCAGTCAACAAACGCATCTGAGGGAGGATCTTTCTGCAGTTTCCCTCAGAAATACCTCACATCAGGTAATGGATGAAATGTAATGACTGTGTCTGTGTATTAATCATTCCAAAAAACAGATGCAAGTGAGGGAGGAGCTTTCTCCAGCTTCCTTCTGAAAGACATCACATTAGGTAATAGATGAAATGCGATGATTCTGCCATTGTAGTAACCATACGTACAAACAAATGCAAAGGAGTGAGGAGCTTTCTGTAGCTTCCCTGAGAAATACTTCAATCAGGTAATGGACGAAATGTGATGATTGTGTCTGTGTATTAATGATTCCAACAAACACATGCAAGTGAGGGAGGAGCTTTCTGCAGGTTCTCTCTGAAGTACATTACATAGGGTAATGGATGAAATGCAATGATTCTGACTTCGTAATAACCATTCCAACAAACAAACGCAAATGAGGGAGGAGCTTTCTGTAGTTTCCCTCAGAAATACTTCACATCAAGTAATGGACGAAATGTAATGATTGTGTCTGTGTACTAATGGCACCAACAATCATATGGAAGTGAGGGAGGAGATTTCTGTAGCTTCCCTCAGAAATACTTCACATCAGGTAATGGACGAAATGTAATGATTGTGTCTTAGTACAAATCATATCAACATACAGAGCAAGTGAGGGAGGAGCTTTCTGCTGCTCCTCTCTGAAATACCTCACATAGGGTAATAGATAAAATGCAATGATTCTGGCATTGTAGTAGCCATAGCAATAAACACATGCAAATGACGTGGAGTTTTCGGTAGCTATACTCAGAAATACTTCACATAGGGTAATAGATGAAATGCGATGATTCTGGCTTCGTAGTAACCATACCAACAAACATATGCAAATTAGGGAGGAGCTTTCTGTAACATCCCTCAGAAATACTTCACATCATGTAATAAATGAAATGTAATGTTTGTGTATGTGAACTAATCATACAACAAACAGATGCAAGTGAAGTAGGAGCTTTCTGCCACTTCTCTCTGAAATACATCACATTGGGTAATAAATGAAATGAGATGATTCTGGCTTTGTAGTAACCTTACCAACAAACAAATGCAAATTACGGAGCTGCTTTCAGACGATATTTGAGAAATACTTCACATCATCTAGTAAATGAAATTTAATGTTTGTGTATGTGTACTAATAATACCATCAAACACATGCAAGTGAGGGAAGAGCTTTCTGCAACTTCTCCCTGAAGTACACCACAAAGAGTAATAAATGAAATTCAATGATTCTGGTTTTGTAGTAAGGATACCAATGAACAGATGCAAGTGAGGCAGGAGCTTTCAGCAGCTTTTCTCTGAAATACATCACATAGGGTAATGGATGAAATGCAATGATTCTGGCTTTGTAGTAACCGTACCAACTAACAAACGCAAATGAGGGAGGAGCTTTCTATAGCTTCCTTCAGAAATATTTTACATCAGGTAATGGATGAAATGTAATGATTGTGTCGGTGTACTAATCATACCAACAAACAGATGCAAATGACTGAGGAGCTTTCTGGTGCTTCAATGTGAAATACATCACATAGGGTAAAAAATGAAATCAGATGATTCTGGCTTTGTAATAACCAGCCCAACAAACTAACGCAAATGAGGGAGGAGCATTTTGTGTCTATTCTCAGAAATACTTCTTATAGTGTAATAGATGAAATGCAACGATTCTGGCTTTGTAATAACCATATCAACAAACTAACGCAAATGAGGTAGGAGTTTTCTGTAGCTATTCTCAGAAATACATCACATGGGATGATAGATGAAATACGATGATTCTGGCTTTGTAGTAACCATACCAACAAACTAAACGCAAATGACACTTGAGCTTTCTGTAGCTTATTTAGAAATACTTCACATAGGGTAATAAATGAAATGTAATGATTCTGGCTTTGTAGAAACCATACCAACAAGCAAACACATATGATGGAGGAGCTTTCTGTAGCTATTCTCAGAAATACTTCACACATGGTAATAGATGAAATGCGATGATTCTGGCTTTGTAGTAACCATACCAACAAACTAAATGCAAATGACACTTAAGCTTTCTGTAGCATTTTTTAGAAATACTTCACATATGGTAATAGACGAAATGCGATGTTTCTGGTTTTGTAGTAACCTTACCAAAAAAAAATGCAAATGAGGGAGGAGCTTTCTGTAGCCCCCCTCGGAAATACTTCACATCAGGTAATGGATGAAATGCAGTGATTGTGTCTGTGTACTATTCATAACGAAAAACATGTGTAAGTGAGATAAGAGCTTTCTGCAGCTTCCCTCAGAAATATTCCACATCCGGTAATGGATGAAAAGAAATGATTGTGTCTGTGTACTAATCATACCATAAACAGATGCAAGTGAGGGAAGAGCTTTCTCCCGCGTATCTCTGAAATACCTCACATAGGGTAATGGATGAAATGCAATGATCCTGGCTTTGTAGTAACCATACCAACCAACAAACTCAAATGAGTGAGGAGCTTTCTATAGCTTCCTTCAGAAATATTTCACATCAGGTAATGGACGAAATGTGATGATTGTGTCTGTGTATTAATGATTCCAACAAACAGATGCAAGTGTGGGAGGAGCTTTCTGCAGGTTCTCCTTGAAGTACATTACATAAGGTAATGGATGAAATGCAATGATTGATGGAGTCAATCAGATGGAGTGAGGGGGGAGATTTCTGCAGTCTCTCTCTGAAATACATCACATGGGCTAATAGATAAAATGCGATAATTCTGGCTTTGTAGTAACCATACCAGCAAACATACGCAACTGAGGGAGGATCTTTCTGTAGTTACCCTCAGAAATACTTCACATCAGATAATGGATGAAATGTAATGATTGTGTCTGTGTATTAATCATTCCAAAAAACAGATGCAAGTGTGGGAGGAGCTTTCTGCAGCTTCTTTCTGAAATACATCACATTAGGTAATAGATGAAATGCAATGATTCTGGTTTTGTAGTAACCATTCCAACAAACAAACGCAAATGAGGGAGGAGCTTTCTGTAGCTTCCCTCAGAAATACTTCACATCAGGTAATGGATGAAAGGTAATGATTGTGTCTTAGTACTAATCATATCAACATACAGAGCAAGTGAGGGAGGAGCTTTGTGCTGCTCCTCTCTGAAATACCTCACATAGGTTAATAGGTAAAATGCAATGATTCTGGCTTTGTAGTAACCATACGAACAAACTAAACTCAAATGACACTTCAGCTTTCTGTATTCTTTCTTTAGAAATACTTCACATAGGGTAATAAATGAAATGCAATGATTCTGGCTTTGTAGTAACCATACCAACAAGCAAACACATAAGATGGAGGAGCTTTCTGTAGCTATTCTCAGAAATACTTCACATATGGTAATAGATGAAATGCGATGATTCTGGCTTTGTAGTAACCATACCAACAAACTAAATGCAAACGACACTTAAGCTTTCTGTAGCATTTTTTAGAAATACTTAAAATAGGGTAATAGACGAAATGCGTAGATTCTGGATTTGTAGGAACCATACCAACAAACAAACACATTTCTCTCAGAAATACTTCACATCAGGTAATGGATGAAATGTTATGGTTGTGTCTGTGTACTGATAACAACAACAAACAGATGCAAGTGAGGGAAGAGCTTTATGCAGCTTCCCGCAGAAATACTTCACATCAGGTAATGGATGTAATGTAATGAGTGTGTGTGTGTGTATTAATCATTATAACAAACAGATGCAAGTCAGGGAGGAGCTTTCTGCAGATCCTTTCTGAAATACATCACATAAGGTAGTAGATGAATTGCGATGATTCTGGCTTTGTAATAACCATACCAACAAACTAAAGCAAATGGGGGAGGAGCTTTCTGTAGCTATTCTCAGAAATTCATCAGATGAGGTAATAGATGCAATGCGATGATTTTGGCTTTGTAGTAACCATACCAACAAATGAAACCCAAATGAGGGTTGTGCTTTCTGTAGCCTCCCTCTGAAATATTTCACATCAGGTAATGGATGAAATATAATGATTGTGTCTGTGTACTAATCATAACAAAAAAATGAGCAAGTGAGGCACGAGCTTTCTGCAGCTTCTCTCTGAGATACATCACATAGGATAATGGATGAAATGCAATGATTCTGGCTTTGTAGTATCCATTCTAACAAACAAAAGCAAATGAGGGAGGAGCCTTCTGTAGATTTTTTTAGAAATATTTCACATAGGTTAATAGATGAAATGTGATGATTCTGGCTTGGTAGTAAATAAACCAACAAACAAACACAACTGAGAGAGGTGCTTACTGTAGCTCAACTCAGAAATACTTCACAACAGGTAATGGATGCAATGTAATGATTGTGTCTGTGTACTAATGATAACAACAAACAGATGCAAGTGTGGGAAGAGCTTTCTCCTGCTTCCCTCAGAAATACTTTACACCCGGTAATGGATGAAATGTAATGATTGTGTCTGTGTACTAATCATACCATAAACAGATGCAAATGAGGGATGAACTTTCTGCAGCTATTCTCTGAAATATATCGCACAGGGTAATAGATGAAATGCGATGATTCTGGCTTTGTAGTAACCATACCAAAGAACTAAACGGAAATAAGGGTGTTGCTTTCTGTACTATTCTCAAAAATACTTCACATAGGGTAATAGATGAAACGAATGATTCTGGCCTTATAGTAACCTTTCCAACAAACAAATGCAAATGAGGGATGTGCTTTCTGTGGCTTCCCTCAGAAATACTTCACATCAGGTAATGGACAAAATGTAATGATTGTGTCTTTGTACTAATCATACCAACATACAGAGCAAGTGTGGGAGGAGCTTTCTGCTGCTCCTCTATGAAATACTTCACATAGGGTAATAGATGAAATGCGATGATTCTGGCTTTGTAAAAACCATAGCAACAAACAAATGCAAATTAGGGAGGAGCTTTCTGTAGCATCCCTCAGAAGTACTTCACATCATGTAATAAATGAAATGTAATGTTAGTGTATGTGTACTAATAATACCAACGAACAGATGCAAGTGAGGGAAGAGCTTTCCACAACTTCTCTCTGAAATATATCACATAGAGTAATAAATGAAATGCGATGATTCTGGTAAGAATACCAACAAACAGATGCAAGTGAGGGAGTAGCTTTCGGCAGCTTCTCTCTGAAATACATCAAATAGGTTAATAGATGAAATGCGATTATTCTGGTTTTGTAGTAACCATAAAAACAAACAAACGCAAATGACACTTGAGCCTTCTGTAGCTTTTGTCAGGAATACTTCACATAGAGTAATAGATGAAATGCGATGTTTCTCACTTTGTAGTTATAATACCAACAAACAAACGCAAGTGATTGAGAAGCTTGCTGTAGCCCCCCTCAGAAATACTTCACGTCAGGTAATGGATGAAATGAAATGATTGTGTCTGTGTACTAATCATAACAACAAACAGATGTAGGTGATGGATGAGCTTTCTGCAGCTTTCCTCATAAATACTTCACATCCGGTAATGGATGAAAAATAATGATTGTGTCTGTGTACTAATCATACCATAAACAGATGCAACTGAGGGAAGAGCTCTCTGCAGCTTCCCTCAGAAGTAGTTCACATCAGGTAATGGATGATATGTAATCAGTGTGTGTGTGTATTAATCATTATAACAAAACAGATGCAAGTGAGGGTGGAGCTTTCTGCAGCTCCATGCTGAAATACATCACATAAAGTAATAGATGAATAGCGATGATTCTGGCTTTGTAATAACCATAGCAAAAAACTAAAGCAAATGAGGGAGTAGCTTTCTGCAGCTATTCTCAGAAATACATCTCATGGGGTAATAGATGAAATGCGATGATTCTGGCTTTGTAGTAACCATACCAACAAACAAATGCAAATGACACTTGAGCTTCCTGTAGCTTTATTTAGAAATATTTCACATAGGGTAATAGATGAAATGCGATGACACTATATTTGTAGCAACCATATCAACAAACTAACGCAACTGAGAGAGGAGCTTTCTGTAGGTCCCCTGAGAAATATTTTACATCAGGTAATGGATGAAATGTAATGATTGTGTCTGTGTACTAATCTAAACAACAAACAGATGCAAGCGTGGGAAGAGCTTTCTGCAGCTTCCCTGAGAAATACTTCACATCAGCTAATGGATGAAATGCAATGATTTTGTCTGTGTAGTAATCGTACCATAAACAGAAGCAAATGAAGGGTGAGCTTCCAGCAGCTTTTCTCTGAAATACATCACATAGGGTAATAGAGGAAATGCGATGATACTGGCTTTGTAGTAACCATATAAAACCAACATACGCAAATGAGGGAGGATTTTATTGTAGCTTCACTCACAAATACTTCACATCAGGTAATGGATGAAATGTTATGATTGTGTCTGTATACTAATCATAACAACAAACAGGTGCAAGTGAGGGATGAGGATTCTGCAGCTTGTCTCTAAAATACATCACATAGTGTACTGGACGAAATGCTTTGAATCTGGGTTTGTAGTAACCATAATACAAACAAACGCAAATGAGGGGGGAGCTTTCTGTAGCTTCCATCAGAATTACTTCACATCAAGTAATAAATGAAATGTAATGATTTTGGCTGTGTACTAATCATTCCAACAAACAGATGCAAATGAGGGATGAGCTTTCTGCAGCTTTTATCTGAAATACATCACATGGGGTAATAGACGAAATGCAATGATTCCGGCTTTGTGGTAACCATACCAAATACAAACGCAAATTAAAGAGTAGCTTCCTGTAGCTATTCTCAGAAATACTTCACATAGGGTAATAGATGAAATGCGATGATTCTGGTTTTGTAGTAACCATACCAACAAATAAACGCAAATGAGGGAGGAGCTTTCTATAGCTTCCCTCAGAAATACTTCACATCAGGTAATGGATGAAATGTAATGATTGTGTCTGTGTACTAATCATTCCAACAAACAGATGCAAATGAGGCGTGTGTTATCTGCAGCTTTTCTCTGAAATACATCACATGGGGTAATAGATGAAATGCAATGATTCTGGCTTTGTAGTAACCATACCAAAAACAAACGCAAATGAATGAGTAGCTTTCTGTAGCTATTCTCAGAAATACTTCACATAGGGTAATACATGAAATGCGATAATTCTTTCTTTATAGTAAACATTTAAATAAACAAATGCAAAAGAGGGAGGATCTTTCTGTAGCTTCCGTCAGAAATACTTCACATCAGGCAATGGATGAAATGTAATGATTGTGTCTGTGTACTAATTTTACCAACAATCAGATGGTAGTGAGGGTTGAGATTCCTGCAGTCTCTCTCTGAAAACATCACATGGGGTAATAGATGAAAAGCGATATTTCTGTGTTTGTAGTAACCATACGAGCCAACAAACTCATCTGAGGGAGGATCTTTCTGTAGCTTCCCTCAGAAATACTTCACATCAGGTAATGGATGAAATGTAATGATTTTGTCTTAGTGCTAATCATACCAACATACAGAGCAAGTGAGGGAGGATCTTTCTGCTGCTCCTCTCTGGAATACCTCACATAGGGTAATATGTAAAATGCGATAATTCTGGCTTTGTAGTAGCCTAGCAACAAACAAATGCAAATGACGGAGGAGCTCTCTGTAGCTATACTCAGAAATACTTCACATAGGGTAATAGATGAAATGCGATGATTCTGGCTTCGTAGTAACCATACCAACAAACAAATGCAAATTAGGGAGGAGCTTTCTGTAGCATCCCTCAGAAATACTTCACTTCATGTAATAAATGAAATGTGATGTTTGTGTCTGCGTACTAATCATACAACAAAATGATGCAAGTGAAGGAGGAGCTTTCTGCAACTTCTCTCTGAAATACATCACATTGGGTAATAAATGAAATGGGATGATTCTGGCTTTGTAGTAACTATACCAACAAACAAATGCAAATTAGGGAGCTGCTTTCAGAGCATACCTGAGAAATACTTCACATCATCTAGTAAATGAAATTTAATGTTTGTGTATTCTCAGAAATACTTCACATAGGGTAATAGATGAAATGCAATGATTCTGGCTTCGTAGTAACCATGTTGTTGTTGTTGTCTTCAGTCCTGAGACTGGTTTGATGCAGCTCTCCATGCTACTCTATCCTGTGCAAGCTTCTTCATCTCCCAGTACCTACTGCAACCTACATCCTCCTGAATCTGCTTTGTGTATTCATCTCTTGGTCTCCCTCTACGATTTTTACCCTCCACGCTGCCCTTCAATACTACATTGGTGATCCCTTGATGCCTCAGAACATGTCCTACCAACCGATCCCTTCTTCTAGTCAAGTTGTGCCACAAACTTCTCTTCTCCCCAATCCTATTCAATACCTCCTCATTAGTTACGTGATCTATCCACCTTATCTTCAGTATTCTTCTGTAGCACCACATTTCGAAAGCTTCTATTCTCTTCTTGTCCAAACTAGTTATCGTCCATGTTTCACTTCCATACATGGCTACACTCCAAACAAATACTTTCAGAAACGACTTCCTGATACATAAATCTATATTCGATGTTAACAAATTTCTCTTCTTCATAAACGCTTTCCTTGCCATTGCCAGTCTACATTTTATATCCTCTCTACTTCGACCATCATCAGTTATTTTACTTCCTAAATAGCAAAACTCCTTTACTACTTTAAGTGTCTCATTTCCTAATCTAATTCCCTTAGCATCACCCGATTTAATTTGACTACATTCCATTATCCTCGTTTTGCTTTTGTTAATGTTCATCTTATATCCTCCTTTCAAGACACTGTTCATTCCGTTCAACTGCTCTTCCAAGTCCTTTGCCGCCTCTGACAGAATTACAATGTCATCGGCGAACCTCAAAGTTTTTACTTCGTCTCCATGAATTTTAATACCTACTCCGAATTTTTCTTTTGTTTCCTTTACTGCTTGCTCAATATACAGATTGAATAACATCGGGGATAGGCTACAACCCTGTCTCACTCCTTTCCCAACCACTGCTTCCCTTTCATGCCCCTCGACTCTTATTACTGCCATCTGGTTTCTGTACAAATTATAAATAGCCTTTCGCTCCCTGTATTTTACCCCTGCCACCTTTAGAATTTGAAAAAGAGTATTCCAGTCAACATTGTCAAAAGCTTTCTCTAAGTCTACAAATGCTAGAAACGTAGGTATGCCTTTTCTTAATCTTTCTTCTAAGATAAGTCGTAAGGTCAGTATTGCCTCACGTGTTCCAACATTTCGACGGAATCCAAACTGATCCTCCCCGAGGTCTGCATCTACCAGTTTTTCCATTCGTCTGTAAAGAATTCGCGTTAGTATTTTGCAGCCGTGGCTTATTAAACTGATAGTTCGGTAATTTTCACATCTGTCAGCACCTGCTTTCTTTGGGATTTGAATTATTATATTCTTCTTGAAGTCTGAGGGTATTTCGCCTGTCTCATACATCTTGCTCACCAGCTGGTAGAGTTTTGTCATGACAGGCTCTCCCAAGGCCATCAGTAGTTCTAATGTAGTAACCATACCAACAAACAATTGCAAATTAGGGAGGAGCTTTCTGTAGCATCCCTCAGAAATACTTCACACCATGTAATGAATGAAATATAATGTTTGTGTCTGTGTACTAATCACACAACAAAATGATGCAAGTGAAGGAGGAGCTTACTGCAACTTCTCTCTAAAATATATCACATCAAGTAATAAATGAAATGCGGTGATTCTGGTTTTGTAGTAAGAATACCATAAACAGATGCAAGTGAGGGAGGAGCTTTCTGCAGCTTCTCTCTGAAATACATCACATTGGGTAATGGATAAAATGCAATGATTCTGGCTTTGTAGTAACAATACCAACAAACAAACGCAAATGACGCTAGAGCTTTCTGTAGCTCTTTTCAGAAATATTTCACACATGGCAAAAGATAAAATGCGATGATTCTGGCTTTGTGGTAACCATACCAACAACAAAACGCAAATGAGGGAAGAGCTCTCGCTAGCCCCCCTCAGAAATACTTAACATCAGGTGATGGATGAAATGCAGTGATTGTGTATGTGTACTAATCATACCATAAACAGATGCAAGTGAGGGAAAAGCTTTCTGCAGGTTTTTTTTCTGAAATACAAAACATAGTGTAATAAATGAATTGCGAAGATTCTAGATTTGTAATAACCATACGAAGAAACAAATGCAATTGAGGGATGAGTTTTCTATAGCTATTCTCTGAAATATTTGACATAGGGTAATAGATGAAATGTGATGATTCTATCTTTGTAGTGATCATACAAACAAAGAAATGAAAATTAGGGAGAAGCTTTCAGTAGCAGCCTTCAGTAATATTTCACATCATGTAATAAATGAAATATAATGATTGTGTCTGTGTACTAATCATACTATAAATAGATGCAAGTGAGGGAAAAGCTTTCTGCAGCTTTTATTTGAGATACATCACATAGGGTAATAGATGAAACGCAATGATTCTGGTTTTGAGTTAAACATACCAACAAACAAACGCAAATGGGGGAGGAACTTTCTGCATCTTCCCTCAGAAATATTTTACATCAGGTAATGGATGAAATGTTATGATTGTGTCTGTATACTAATCATAACAACAAACAGCTGCAAGTGAGGGATGAGGATTCTGCAGCTCCTCTCTAAAATACATCACATTTGGTAATGGACGAAATGCTTTGAATCTGGGTTTGTAGTAACCATAAAACAAACAAACACAAATGAGGGGGGAGCTTTCTGTAGCTACCCTCATAATTACTTCACATCATGTAATAAATGAAATGTAATGATTTTGGCTGTGTACTAATCATTCCAACAAACAGTTGCAAATGAGGGGTGAGTTATCTGCAACTTTTCTCTGAAATACATCACATGGGGTAATAGATGAAATGCAATGATTCTGGCTTTGTAGTAACCATACCAAAAACAAACGCAAATGAATGAGTAGCTTTCTGTAGCTATTCTCAGAAATACTTCACATAGGGTAATAGATGAAATGCGATAATTCTTTCTTTATAGTAACCATTTCAATAAACAAATGCAAATGAGGGAAGATCTTTCTGTAGCTTCCGTCAGAAATACTTCACATCAGGTAATGGACGAAATGTGATGATTGTGTCTGTGTATTAATCATTCCAACAAACAGATGCAAGTGAGGGAGGACCTTTCTGCAGCTTCTTTCTGAAATACATCACATTAGGTAATAGATGAAATGCGATGATTCTGGCATTGCAGTAACCATACCAACAAAGAAACGCAAATGAGTGTTGTGCTTCCTGTAGCTTCCCTCAGAAATATTTCACATCAGGTAATGGACAAAATGTGATGATTGTGTCTGTGTATTAATCATTCCAACAAACAGATGCAAGTGAGGGAGGACCTTTCTGCAGCTTCTTTCTGAAATACATCACATTAGGTAATAGATGAAATGCGATGATTCTGGCATTGTAGTAACCATACCTACAAACAATCGCAAAGGAGTGAGGAGCTTTCTGTAGCTTCCCTGAGAAATACTTCACATCAGGTAATGGTGGAAATGTGATGTTTGTGTCTGTGTATTAATCATTCCAACAAACAGATGCAAGTGAGTGAGGAGCTTTTTGCATGGTCTCGCTGAATTACATTACATAGGATAATGGATGAAATGCAATGATTCTGGCTTCGTAGTAACCATTCCAACAAACAAACGCAAATGAGGGAGGAGCTTTCTGTAGCTTCCCTCAGAAATACTTCACATCAGGTAATGGATGAAATGTAATGATTGTGTCTCAGTACTAATCATACCAACATACAGAGCAAGTGAGGGTGGAGCTTTCTGCTGCTCCTCTCTGGAATACCTCACATAGGGTAATAGTAAAATGCGATGATTCTGGCTTTGTAGTAGCCTAGCAACAAACAAATGCAAATGACGGAGGAGCTCTCTGTAGCTATACTCAGAAATACTTCACATAGGGTAATAGATGAAATGCGATGATTCTGGCTTCGTAGTAACCATACCAACAAACAAATGCAAATTAGGGAGGAGCTTTCTGTAGCATCCCTCAGAAATACTTCACTTCATGTAATAAATGAAATGTAATGTTTGTGTCTGTGTACTAATCATACAACAAAATGATGCAATTGAAGGAGGAGCTTTCTGCAACTTCTCTCTGAAATACATCACAATGGGTAATAAGTGAAATGGGATGATTCTGGCTTTGTAGTAACTATACCAACAAACAAATGCAAATTAGGGAGCTGCTTTCAGAGCATACCTGAGAAATACTTCACATCATCTAGTAAATGAAATTTAATGTTTGTGTATTCTCAGAAATACTTCACATAGGGTAATAGATGAAATGCAATTATTCTGGCTTCGTAGTAACCATACCAACAAACAATTGCAAATTATGGAGGAGCTTTCTGTAGCATCCCTCAGAAATACTTCACACCATGTAATGAATGAAATGTAATGTTTGTGTCTGTGTACTAATCATACAACAAAATGATGCAAGTGAAGGAGGAGCTTACTGCAACTTCTCTCTAAAATACATCACACAGAGTAATAAATGAAATGCGATGATTCTGGTTTTGTAGTAAGAATACCATAAACAGATGCAAGTGAGGGAGGAGCTTTCTGCAGCTCCTCTCTGAAATACATCACATTGGGTAATGGATGAAATGCAATGATTCTGGCTTTGTAGTGACAATACCAACAAACAAACGCAAATGACGCTTGAGCTTTCTGTAGCTCTTTTCAGAAATACTTCACACATGGCAAAAGATGAAATGCGATGATTCTGGCTTTGTGGTAACCATACCAACAACAAAACGCAAATGGGGGAAGAGCCCTCGCTAGCCCCCCTCAGAAATACTTAACATCAGGTGATGGATGAAATGCAGTGATTGTGTATGTGTACTAATCATACCATAAACAGATGCAAGTGAGGGAAAAGCTTTCTGCAGGTTTTTTTTTTCTGAAATACATCGCATAGGGTAATAAATGAATTGCGAAGATTCTAGATTTGTAATAACCATACGAAGAAACAAATGCAAATGAGGGATGAACTTTCTATAGCTATTCTCAGAAATATTTGACATAGGGTAATAGATGAAATGTGATGATTCTAACTTTGTAGTGATCATACAAACAAAGAAATGAAAATTAGGGAGAAGCTTTCAGTAGCAGCCTTCAGTAATATTTCACATCATGTAATAAATGAAATGTAATGATTGTGTCTGTGTACTAATCATACCAACAAACAAACACAAATGAGGGAGGTGCTTTCTGTAGTAATCATTCCAACGAACTGATGCAAGTGAGAAAGGAGCTTTCTGCAGCTTTCCTCCGAAATACATGTGTCTGTGTACTAATCATACAAAAACAGATGCAGGCGAGGGAAGAGATTATTGCAGCTTCTCTCTGAATTACATCTATTGCAGCTTCTCTCTGAAAAACATCACATAGGGTAATAAATGAAATGGGATGAATCTGGCTTCGTAGTAACCATACCAACAAACAAATGCAAATTAGGGAAGAGCTTTCTGTAGCATATCTGAGAAATACTTCACATCATCTTGTAAATGAAATTTAATGCTTGTGTCTGTGCACTAATAATACCAACAAACAGATTCAAGTGAGGTAAGAGCTTTCTGCAAACTTCACTCTGAAATACATCACATAGAGTAATAAATGAAATGTGATGATTCTGGTTTTGTAGTAAGAATACCAACAAACAGATGCAAATGAGGGAGGAGCTTTCTGCAGCTTCTCTCTGAAATACATCACATAGGTTAACAGATAAAAAGCGATGATTCTGGTTTTGTAGTAACCATACCAACAAATAAACGTAAATGAGGGAAGAGCTTTCTGTAAATACCCTCAGAAATACTTCACATTAGGTAATGGATGAAATGTAATGGTTGTGTCTGAGTACTAATCATATCAACAAACAGATGCCAGTGAGGGAGGAGCTTTGTGCTGCTTCCCTCAGAAATCCTTCACTTAGGATAATAAATGAAATGCAATGATTCTGGCTTTGTAGTAACCATACCAACAAAGAAACACAAATGAGGGAGGAGTTTTCTGCAGTTTTTTTCAGATATACTTCACATTGGGTAATAGATGAAATGTGATGGTTCTGGCTTTGTAGTAACCATACCAACAAACAAACGCAGATGAGGGTGGAGCTTTCTGTAGCTTCCCTCAGAAATTTTTCACATCAGGTAATGGATGAAATGTAATGATCGTTCTGTGTACTAATCATAACAACAAACAGGTGCAAGTGAGGGACAAGGATTCTGCAGCTTTTCTCTGAAAATAGGTGAAATGCAATGATTCTAGCTTTGTAGTAACCATACCAACAATCAAACGCAAATGAGGCAGGTGCTTTCTGTAGTAATCATTCCAACGAACTGTTGCAAGTGAGAAAGGAGCTTTCAGGAGCTTTCCTCTGAAATACATGACATAGGGTAATAGATGAGAAATACGATGATTCTGGCTTTGTAGTAACCCCACCAACAAACAAACGCAAATGACGGAGGAGCATTTTTAGCTTCCCCCAGAAATACTTCACATCCGGTAATGGATGAAATGTAATGATTGTGTCTGTGTACTAATATTGCCATAAACAGATGCAAGTGAGGAAAGAGCATACTACAGCTTCTCTCTGATATACATCACATGGGGTAATGGACGAAATGCGATGATTCTGGCTTTGTAGTAATCATACCAAAAAACAAACGCAAATGAGGGAGGTGCTTTCTGTAGCTTCCCTCAGATATATTTCACATCAAGTAATGGATGAAGTGTAATGATTGTGTCTGTGTACTAATCACAACAACAAACAGTTGTAAGTGAGGGACGAGCTTTCTGCAGCTTCTCTCTGAGATACACCACATAGGATAATGGATGAAACACAATGTTTCTGGCTTCACAGTAACCATACCAACAAACAAACGCAAATGAGGGAGGAGCTTTCTGTACCATCCCTCAGAAATACTTCACATCAGGTAATGGATGAAATGTAATGATTGTGCCTGTGTACTAATCATACCAACATACAGAGCAAGTGAGGGAGGAAATTTCTGCTGCTCCTCTCTGAAATACCTCAGATAGGGTAATAGATGAAATGCGATGATTCTGGCTTTGTAGTAACCATAGCAACAAACAAATGCAAATGAGGGAGGAGCTTTCTGTACCTTCCCCCAGAAATACTTCACATCCGGTAATGGATGAAAGGTAATGATTGTGTCTGTGTACTAATATTGCCATAAACAGATGCAAGTGAGGAAAGAGCATACTGCAGCTTCTCTCTGATATACATCACATGGGGTAATGGACGAAATGCGATGATTCTGGCTTTGTAGTAATCATACCAAAAAACAATCGCAAATGAGGGAGGTGCTTTCTGTAGCTTCCCTCAGATATATTTCACATCAAGTAATGGATGAAGTGTAATGATTGTGTCTGTGTACTAATCACAACAACAAACAGTTGCAAGTGAGGGATGAGCTTTCTGCAGCTTGTCTCTGAGATACACCACATAGGATAATGGATGAAACACAATGTTTCTGGCTTCACAATAACCATACCAACAAACAAACGCAAATGAGGGAGGAGCTTTCTGTACCTTCCCTCAGAAATACTTCACATCAGGTAATGGATGAAATGTAATGATTGTGCCTGGGTACTAATCATACCAACATACAGAGCAAGTGAGGGAGGAAATTTCTGCTGCTCCTCTCTGAAATACCTCAGATACGGTAATAGATGAAATGCGATGATTCTGGCTTTGTAGTAACCATAGCAACAAACAAATGCAATTGAGGGAGGAGCTTTCTGTAGCTCTTCTCAGAAATACTTCACATAGGTTAATAAATGAAGTGCGATGATTCTGGCTTTGTAGTAACCATACCAACAAACAAATGCAAATTAGTGAGGAGATTTCTGTAGCATACCTCAGAAATAATTCACATCGTGTAATAAATGAAATATATTGTTTGTATCTGTGTACTAATCATACAACAAACAGATGCAAGTGAAGGAGGAGCTTTCTGCAAGTTCTCTCTGAAATACATCACATTGGGTAATAAATGAAATGGTATAATTCTGGCTTTGTAGTAACCATACCAACAAACAAATGCAAATAAGGGAGCTGCTTCCAGAGCATCCCTGAGAAATACTTCACATCATCTAGTAAATGAAATTTAATGTTTGTGTATGTGTACTAATAATAGCAACAAACAGATGCAAGTGAGGGAAGAGCTTTCTGCTACTCCTCCCTGAAATACATCACATAGAGTAATAAATGAAATACAATGATTCTGGTTTTGTAGTAAGAATATCAACAAACAGATGCAAGTGAGGGAGGAGCTTTCTGCTGCTCCTCGCTGAAATACACTACATATCGCAATGGTTGAAATGCAATGATTCTGGCTTTGTCCTAACCATAGCAACAAACAAACACATATAATGCAGGAGGTTTCTCTAACTATTCTCAGAAATAAATCACATAGGGTAATAGATGAAATGCGTTGATTCCGGCATCGTAGTAACCCCACCAACAAACAAACGCAAATCATGGAGGAGCTTTCCATAGCTTCCCTTTGAAATATTTCACATCAGGCAATGGGTGAAATGTACTGATTGTGTCTGTGTACTAATCATTCCAACAAACAGAGGCAAGTGATTAAGGAGCTTTCATTGGCTGAAATACATCACATAGGGTAATGGATTATATGCAATGATTCTGGCTTTGTAGTAACCATACCAACAAACAAACGCAAGTGACGCTTGAGCCTTCTGTAGCTTTTCTCAGAAATACATCACAAAGGGTAACAGATGAAATGCGATGATCCTGGATTTGTAGTAATAATACCAACAAACAAACACAACTGAGGTAGGAGCTTCCTGTAGCCCCCTCAGAAATACTTCACATCAGGTAACGGATGAAATGCAGTGATTGTGTCTGTGTACTGAAAATAACAACAAACAGATGTAAGTGAGGGAAGAGCTTTCTGCAGCTTCCCTCAGAAATACTTCACATCCGGTAATGGATTAAATGTAGTGTTTGTGTTTGTGTACTAATCATACCATAAACAGATGCAAGTGAGGGAAGAGCTTTCTGCAGCTTTTCCATGAAATACATTACATAGGGTAATAGATGAAATGCAATGATTCTGGTTTTGTGGTAACCATACCAACAAACAAATGCAAATGTGGGAGGAGCTTTCTGTAGCTCTCCTCAGAAATACTTCACATAGGGTAATAGATGAAATGCGATGATTCTGGCTTTCTAGTAACCCTACCAACAAACAAAGTCCATAAAAGAAATGTAATGATTTTGTCTCTGTACTAATCATACCAACAATGGGATCCAATTGAGGGATTAGCTTTCTGCAGCTTCCCTCAGAAATAAATCACATCAGGTAATGGATGAAATGTAATGATTGTGTCTGTGTACTAATCATACCAACAATCAGATGAAAGTGATGGAGGAGCTTTCTGCACCTTCTCTCAGAAATACTTCACGTAGGGTAGTGTACTAATCATACCAACGATCAGATGAAAGTGAGGGAGGAGCCTTCTGCACCTTCTCTCTGAAATACATCACATAGGGTTATAGATGAAATGCGATGGTTCTGGCTTTGTAGTAACCATACCAAAAAACAAACGCAAATGAGGGAGGACCTTTCTGTAGCTTTTCTCAGAAATATTTCACATAGGGTGATAGATGAAATGCCATGATTCTGGGTTTTTAGGAACCATTCCAACAAACAAACGAAATGAGGGAGGAGCTTTATGTAGCTTCCCTCAGAAATATGTCACATCAGGTAATGGATGAAATGTAACGATTGTAGTAACCATACATAGGGTAATGAATGAAATGCAATGATTTTTGCTTTGTAGTAACCATTCCAACAAACAAACTCCATAAAAGAAATGTATTGATTGTGTCTGTGTACTAATTATACCACATAGTGTATGCTGCCTTGGTGTGTGCCTCGCCCTTGCCTTCGGCTGTAATTGGCACAGTGCCCGAAGGACTCAGTCCCTCCGGAGGTCTTGCGCCACCACTTTTATTCCATCTTAGCCACGTATCACGGCTCTGGCATTGTCTACACTGTCGGTTCGATGGTTGCTGGTCGTGTCGGTTATGCCCTAACTCTAGGGGACCATTGTGAACATCTTTCATTTCCGGCTGGCTGCAGCTTTTACACTGCTGACGTGGTCACCATCTTTCGAGCTCTAGAGTATCTCCGCTCCTGCTCAGGTGAGTCCTTCATTATCTGTGGCTATTACCTGAGCGGTTTACCAGCTCTCGACAAGTGTTTCCCTCATTCTCGTCTGGTGATGGCTATCCAGTTGTCCCTGCATAATCTTGCCCGTTGCGGCGGATCTGTTGTCTTTGTTTGGAACCCAGGCTATGTTGGGATAGCTTGCAATGAAACTGTTGACTGCCTGGCGAAAGAGGCCACCAGTAAAGCATCTCTGGAGATTAGCCTCCCGGAGATTGATTTGCGCGCACTATTACGCCAAAAAGTTTTAGATTTATGGGACAGTGATTGGCGCAACCTGCCCATGCCAAACAAACTCCGTCATAACAAGGAGACGATGACTGTGTGCTGGTCATCCATGCGTGCCACCGCAGGGACTCAGTCATCCTTTGTCATCTCCGCATTGGCCACACCTGACTGATGCATAGTTATTTCCTGTGTCGTGAGGATCCACCTCTTTGTCGTTGTGGGGCTTCCTTGACAGTGGTCCATATTCTGTTGGAGTGCGCCCTTTTAAGTGTGCTCAGGCAGACTTTTGCGATGGCTGAAATGCTCTCTGCGCTTTTAACTTATGACTGTTCCATAGCGGACTTAGTTTTGCATTTTATTCGGGCAGGGGGATTTTATCGCTTAATGTAAATGTGTGTGTTTTTGTGTGTGTTTTTGTGTTGATTCTGGCCTATGTTGTGTAAATGTGTGCTTGTCTCCTGAAGTGTACCTTGTGAAAGGAGGAGTAGGAGGTGATTTAATGCGCGTGGTGTGAGTAGCTTCGCAGTATTTTCTATCCTTCACGTATCATGTGTTTTCATTCTTGATAAAACACTGAATATTAGTCATCGACAAAGTATTTTGTTGTAGCTCGTGTATTTAGAGGAAACAGCACTAACCTGGCGTACATGTTTCCTTGGGATTGAACTAGAATGTAGTGAATTTCAGCCACAGTCTCCAACTGTTGTCACTATTTAACTTAAATTATTATCGGACCTGTCTGAGGAAATGTGTGTCAAGTAATGTACTTCAAAAGGCCTTTCTGCTGTGCTCTAATTCCTCATGTTCATATACAGGATTGAAGCAGTTGAGAGTTGAGAAGCGTTGTGGGTTTGGCAAAGAATAAGATCTTTAGTCGACGTGAAAACACAGACAATGCTATTGTGGTAAACTGCAGTATTAAAAATTCTGTAACTTTACAAAAGGTCTAAAAGAGTCAGTAGAATCAGGTGTGACTGGTAAACCATTCTTTTTCTGGTGGTATACATTTTGTTATTTTTCATTTATAAATGTATATCTATCCGCTCCAGGAGATACATTTTCCTGCCACTGGAATGAATATGCAGGTTTTTCTGCATATCATTAACAATGTGTTTGTTGTAGAACATGTCTTCCACAGTGGCCGACATTGAAAAATGATTTGAGTGAAAGCCATTTCCTTCTGTAAATGAGTGTCCTATGTCTGTGTGGTAAGGCAGGGCAACCTGGCCATTGTATTTTATATTCTGTACCATTGCAAGTTGAAATCAAACTTCACACACACACACACACACACACACACACACACACACACACACACACACACACACACACACACACACTAACTACGTAGATCTTCTTTAGTTACATCTGAGCTTCCAGTGAACATAATTCATATTTATGCATTATATTTAGCACATGGGGAACATGTGCAAACTCAGTTGATGAGAAATAAAGGATACAATTTAAGTAACTAATTCATTTTTCACCTAATTAAATCTCTCCTCATTTTCATTCAGGAAGCCTTAATCTATGTCACAGTGAAAGCCACGTGCAGACAGTGGCCAATAGCTGCTCTCTCCGGTTTCGTAATAGGGACCCGCTCTGCCCTAGTCCAGCCAGTCTGGTACTCGCTCTGGGTTTTGTTTCTATCTCGGTGGTAGTGCATTCTGGTCGTTGCTCGTTGTTGACAATAGCCTGGCTCTGGTTCTGAGTGGATTTACGTTTGGTGTTTGGTTTCCACAAGCCTCTGTTGTTTATCTCTTCCTCCTTGTGTCGCCTATAGTCGGTAGCGGTTGGTTGTTGTCAGGTGTCATTGGTCTGTCGTCCGACTTGTCCTGTGTTTACCTTGTGGTGCGTGCTCCACCGCTGGTGTCTTCCCTGCCTGGCGGCTCCGATCCGCAACCCCAGCCATTCCTGCTGATGGTTGTGGTTACCACAATTTACTTCGCTCCTACCACATTGTCGTCAGTAATTGCAGTAGTCATTTTCAACATCTTCTGAACCATCTTTGAAACATTTGTACCACTTGTAAAGTCTTGTACTCGTAGTAGAGTCGCCAAAAGCCACACTCGATGTTTCCAATGCGATACTGCACTTTGTTCCATTTTTAAACAAAATTTAATGGAGAATCTTTGATCCATCTTTTTTGAAAGTAAAAATTCTCTGAGCACTCAAAAACAAAAACCTCCTTTTCCACTGTCAACAATGAACTAAATACTGAAAATAGATGTAAATATATGTACGGTACATCAGGAACACGTGTACTAATAAGAAAAGAACAAAAATGTATACAGCCGACAGAATTAAATTCCTGTAACTTTTTGATCACACCTCATATGCAGTGTCTGGAAAAAGGAAATAAAGCACCCATAACAGTGTAACTTTGTACAAGTACAAACTATTAGCGGGCATGTACACAATTACAGCAGCGGTTCTCAGCGAAAGTAGAAAGGCCACTAGTGTTGATGGTGGAGGGTATACAAGAGGTGTGAGCACCATCGGGTAGACTACTGATGAGAGGTGTCACATTGTGTTCAGTGTTGAATCACGGTTCTGCACTATCCCCGATGACCACTGTCAGCACGTGTGGCGGCAGCTTGGGGGACATTCCATTCTTCCAATGTTTTGGAAAGGCACAGTATGGCCAGCAAATGGTTATGAATGTAGGTTGCAGTTGATAGTGATTGAGGGAACTGTGACGGAACAACAATCTTTCAGATGTCGATAATCCTCGTGTTACATCTTGTATGACAGTATCGTGATGTTATTTCCAACACAACAGTGCTCATCCACATAGTGGCATGTGTATGTATCAATTGTATGCATGGTATTAGCTGCTCCCATAGTCAGCAAAATCCTTAGATATGTTCCCTGCAGAGCATATGTGGCACGAGCTTGGACGTAAACTCTGCCCCAGTGTCAGTATCCAGAATATTGTGGACCATTACAACAGTTTGAGGCCAGCTTGCCCAAGGAAGGAATCTAGTGGCCTTATGACACCCTCCCAAACAAACAAGTGTATGCAAGAAGGGCAATTGGGTGCATGTCATATTGATAAGTGAGCTCATACTGCCAAGTTCTTTGTAAATCTGACTCAATTTTGTAATCACTAAAGTAACATCACATACCGACTGAACCCATGGCATTTCTTTTATTTCTGCGAATTTCAATTTCTTAGCCGGGCAGTGTTTATGAACATCTTGGGCTGAAAGAAAATCAGCCTGATATAGAGACGTAAAACTATTAGAGACGTAATTAAATGTAAAAGTTTCACAAAAACACATTTAAAGTGAAAAGCCTGAAAAAACACCAAGTTGTGTGTCCAGAAAATCTGTATCACAATGGGTTAACAGTGAGCAGCAACTGCAACCAAATGGGAAAAATATCTTCTTCCGGCCCAGGATGTTGTAGCAGATTTTCTGCAACTTCACATTCCTAATGCTTCTGTATATTTTTTCCTGTTTCTACAAAGTCCACTCCTGGCAACTATAATTTAAAATGATCCAAGTCACTGTCCTTCTTCTTTGTATACTAAGGTGTCTGTCTGTAAATAATTTACTCTTATTTCTGAAGGCTTGGGCATTCCAATTCTTCTCTTAATATCCACTAGCTTTTGCCCTCAACTATGTTGGCACGGATCTTGAACCTGCATGAATTTTGAGTAGCCCTGAAACTTATTATCCATGGGAAAAATTGATATAAAGAACTGAAAGTGAAGTTGTCAAAACGATCCAATGGTAAAGAATTGATATGTTTGTAAGCACAGATACAGATATTTGAAGTATGAAATAGCAAAACACCTGGATAGGGGAACAAGCTGGTGGCGTATTTAATGAAAATACAAAAAATTAAAGAATCTGTAGTTACAAATAAGTCAGTTCTTTACTGTTGCACCCTTTTGACAGTGTCACCTTCAGTCTTTTATATCTGTTTTTCTTGCTAATAAGCTTCAGGATATTTATGAACGTTCATGTCAATGAAGTCGTTTGCTTAATAAGCTTATCAGTGACAATAGTTACAGTAATTTGTGAATGAATTCAAGAATGTCTGTGGGTAATGGAATTAAACTGTTAACATTAGTAATAATTTGGAAAGTTTCATCATCATAACACTATTTACTACTTTTTACTGATTTTTCTCATTTCTGGTCCTGGTTTGTTTCGTTTAGTTTTATAAACCTTCCACTGTCCCGATGTTTTTTTCTTCCAGTATAATGAAATGATGCTTATATGAAACTGATTTGATCCACATAAAGCACTTGCAGTCCCTTGCAGGCCTGCATACAATAACAAGTATTTAATATTGCATTTTTTGTAATCAGTTCAGCATGCATCTCTGTATACATAACCTGTCAGTAGCTGCCCACAGAGTTATTTTCAATTTTCCTGTAATTTAATAACATAAAACATGATAAATAGATGTAAAAACTTTTTATAATATGGAAAAATGCCAGTACACCATTATTATTTGCAGTATGTAGATAGTCACAGGATATGTGATGCATTCCCTTATGGATCTGAGTTACTGGGTACACATTTGTTTCCATACTATTCGGGCCCACATAGTTAAATGTACAGTTCAGTTTATCATGTTTTATAGATAATTTCACTTCAAAATTTCTCTGAGGGTTGAAATGCTTTTATAAATATGTAATGTTGAATCATTGGCTGTTGTCAGCTTAGCATATAATTTTAATGGTCTATTATCCATTCTGGATCTTTCTGAACTCATCAGCTGTGAACAAATGTTGATTAAGAATGCAACCAACCATGAGTACTTCTAAAAGTATTTATTTAAATGCCATTACCAGTCTCAAGCTATTATGTCTGTCTACAGGTTTTTATTTTATTTACTTACTTTTTTTTAAGTAATTGCAACAATGTGCTAATATACGTGTATTTGATAAAATATAAAATGAAATACTTACATACCCTCGATTTGTTTTGTCGGTATCATTTAGGCTTTCTTTGGTCCTTAAGCATTTTCAGCATGACACACGAAGAGTTAAGAATTATAGACAATGCACTTATTCTAAACAATCCACTGTGTTGTGCACACACTTCACAGTATTTTTCATCAGTTGCAGCCTTTGACAAGTACTTCACATGTAATGATTTTGCTTACAGTGAAAAGTCTATCCACTGACCAATGATATCACTCATTTCTCAACAAGGAAACATCTCATCTACTGTATGTTAAGTAAAGAATGTGTGGACGATACAAATCTAAATAACAGAAAAATGCTTTGTCCAGAAAAGTGCACTTCTTACAAGTGAGGAACTCTAATTGTAGCATGTCATAGGAGAAATTAACAAGAAGATTTATCAGGCTACTCTCGAGAAGCAATGGCATGTGTTTTGATTTTGGTCCCTGACAATATTCTTCAATGGATGTTAAGTTGGGCAGCTAGTGGAATAAGGATACCCTTGTTCAGAGTCCTAACACAGACCAATCATGTTTAATTTGTGTGAAAAGTGCAATGAACATTTTCAGGATTGTTTGTTAGCCAGCTGTAGTTGCTCATTTAGAATTTGCTGAGATGAATTGAAGGTGTGAATGCATATTTCTAGTTATTTTAAGATACCCATTTTCCTCCATAAGTTAGTTGTATATTTTGTTTGTAGATTATCTTTAGTGTTTGAAATGCTGTATCTATATTGAGCCATGTGAGTGGCAGTTGCAGATGTACTTAAATGTTTTCAGTCTAAAAGCATCCTTGTACTTATTATATCTTGAAGTTGCTGCCAGTCAGGCCAAGATAAAATCTGATGCAATTGTCACAATCAGTACTGTGTACTCCTCAGTTTTAGAGACCCAGCCCAATGGTTTTGGTTTTATGTACTATGTTATGTTGCCGCATTTAGTGTGCATCTATGGGCTTAAAGTCGAAATTGTGCAGAAAATATTAGTAAGTTACTTTATTCAACCATAGAATATTTATGAAATATTACATATGTCATGTTAATTGAAAGAGGAAACAGTTTTTTAATTAACTAATCCATACATACAGCAATAACATCTTTTACAGTTGTAGATGATGATGATCTGCTGTTAATTTTGAAGTGTTTTGTACAATTTTTTATACACATTGCCAAACAAGTGTACAATTTATGTAAAAAAAAAAATACAGTTTGTGTCGCATAACTACACACTGGGTGAGCGAATATTTGTAGTTTGGGCACTGCCTTTCAGCTGTTTCAAGTACCTTGACAATACTTTTAGCATCCCCTTGTATTCTTTGTGTTGTCTCTTTAGCCCATTTGAAAAAGCAGAGTCATCAGCTCACCACAAAGTTAAGATGACAAAATTGGATGAAGGATGGAAATTATCCATCACAGACACTGGGTGCAGAATTTCACATTATTTCTAGTTAAATAATAATAATTTTTTCAATGCCTGCTTGATGTTACATAAATAATCATGGACTTTTTAGTATTAACTATTTGAGAGGTATGCTTCATTTTTTTTAATATTAGGGTTTTAATGCATTCAAAAAAATTATGGTGCAGTTTTATTCCATTGTAGAAAATACTGGCTGTTGTTTTGTTTATCTTGAAACATGTGTCGGACAAAACTGATATTTACTCAGATCATGTGAATACAGCTGTTTGCGAGATAACTGCTTTGTTCTGTATAAGCCAAAAATATTGTTATTCAGTCTGATATTATGTAATTGCCCAAACTATGAGGTTTGTGGTGGGATTATTTGGGACAGAGATGCTACATATAAGTATGTTGTGCAAACAATAATGTAAAATGAATGACTTACAGAGGATGATGTGAAGTTTGCACTATGTGCATATTTAGACTGCTCAGCTATAACTGAAGTTGTATTTACCAAATGTTGAAAATTGATCTTCTACCTTAAACTTATAATTACCTTTGATGTTTACATTCTGTATGTAGCAAACATCACTATAGAAATCTGCCATTGCGCTGCTTGTAAAAGTTGTAACTGCTTGATAGTAATTTGTCATGTTGACATAATGATTATTCCTTAATCTAGAATGTTTCTAGTTACGTAAGTACTTTTATTCATGTTATATAGTAACCTGTTTATACATTATGTATGTAAATGTTTATTGTTCGCTAGGAAACTTAAGTTTGGGTCAACACAATTCCAAACAGACAGTTATAATTTATGATAATAATTAAAATAGTTTATGCACAATTATCTTAAAATATACAAAATTAAATGTAAACTTAGTAACATTCAGATTAATGCTTAAAGACATTCTTTCCTTTCTTACTGTACACTGATTTCTGCATGCATTTTTAAGTGTAAAGATGCCTTGCTGGTACCTGATACTTAATGCTGTAAATGTTAGCTGTGTTAGCTTCAGTTTTGCTTGGTTACTTTATATTTGTATGCATCATATGGGAGAAGTCAAAACAATACTACTTTTGTGTAAAACAAATGAGCTCTGTATTCGCATGTTAACAATACTATCAGAGCTAATGACATTCTGTGATAATCAGAAACGTCATTTCTATGATGTTTCTGGATGTAACAGCATAACTAGTGCTACGATGGGGCTGATTTGACGATGGGACTAGTGCTACAATGGGACTGGTGTGGAGATGAAAACATTCTTGAGTGGATGACCATCTCTGGGGTGCAAGAATTTCTCTTGATAGGTGTGCAGCCACCAGGATTACGATCTGTTCCTAGCTGTACTGGACATTCCATATTTCTTAGACTCCTGGATTAATCTGTACTGCTATCACACTGTCTACCACACCCTGTTCTTTGTACCTCCCTTTGCAGGTGCAGTGGGTAACATGACACTTGTGAAGAGGCTTCAGTTTCCTTTCCAAGAGAAAATTGGTCCTACACAGACCCATCCTCACTCCACCCATGAACAACAGTTCTCAAATTTTATATGGATATGAATCTGTATGTGCATCAAAGCCCTTCTTATGCAACACAAGACATGGGTAGCCGACATACGTTTGCGGCACTGTGAACTGTAACTTGACAGCTTACCACTACCTTATCCAAGACTGCCTCTAAAGTAGTAGCAATAAAGGCTGTGCATATGTGGCATGTACTTCTTTTTGAGAACATCCATCAGGGGTTTCAGAGTATTTAATTCTACAGCATCGAATGTGTCATGAAGTGCTCTTTGACCCAGTTAATTTATAACATTACATAAATAACACACAGCACAGTGAACAGTATTAATGGCGATGATAACGACATTGATGACATGAACAACACTTATAATAGTCTATTCACTGGACAGTAAATTTGTAATTATTTATTTATTCTGTTAGATGAGTTGATTGTTAATCAGTGCAATGATGACTGCATTACCACCTGAAGCAAGACTGCTTAATACAAATTTCTGCTTTATTCAATAAATTTTTCGTGTCCACATATGTTGCTGCAACAATAAAGTAAAATTAAATGATATGATTGAATTGTTCATTTGATGGAATTCTGTATTCATTTGGATGTTAAATACACCAGTGTATCATTTCTTTAATGCCTCATCTGAATCCTTGTCACTATTGCCATTTTTATCTCGAATTTATGTATAGCATTGCCTAACACTTGTTTGTAATTTAGTTTTCAAAGCTATAATTGTAAAAAAAAGAAAGTTGTTTGTGTTTAATATGTTATTTAAGTTTAGTTTGATGTTTCACTGTTAGTATGTTCTGAACATTAAAGAATATTACTAACTATCCTGAAATACATTATTAAAGTTATCCCCTACTGTCACTCACAGTGTTTTGTAAGTCATTGTAATATGTTGATGCTGATTTACACTTTTATGGCCACTTACTATTATTTTGTTACTGATCTCTTATAAAAGCAAATTCTTGATTTATATACATCATCTATTTTTATATCTTTATTGCCTGCTGCGGAAAGTGGATGTTAACAATGTTGTTGAATTATAGTGTAAGCGGCTATGCCTTCATCCAGAAAGAAATAAAAATATGTTTGACATGTATAGGTATTTTAATTCATCTCCCTCAGGATATCTCACATATAACTTATTTCATCTCTGGCAGTGTTTATTAATTTGATGTGGTAGTCAGGAAGCAACCTCAAGATGTAAAACAAACTCTTGCAACGTTTTTGTCCATAAAATTTGGAATTGGGAAGAAAGATAATGGTGGCAAGTGCTGTTATCAAATACACAACACTGAAATGGTTGTATCTGAGTGGTTATACACTACATTAGAACAGAATTTTCCAATAATCAAAATTTCTTTTGTGACAGCATTATGGGATAATTTTCTCCTATTCCCACATGAGGGTGCACAGATAGCTTGAGCATTTGGGAGCTTCTTCCATACTCAGTTAAGAGAGTTAGCTCTGCCAGTAACACTGTGACAGTTTTTTACATACAGAGGATGACAGTGTGCGGTTCAACAGGCAGGTCCTGTCAATAACAGAGAAGCTGTTGAAAGCTTTATTTCTCCCTAAAACCTTAAGCGGCAAGTAAATCTGAAAAACATATCTAAAAATTTCATAATCTTGTTCTGATTGTGTAGAAACAATTGTTACTCCTAAGTAACACTCGGACGCAATAAATAAGCCCTGTTGTGGTAAATAAATTTACACTCATATTTAGGGTACGTTAATTATCACATTCGTTTAGGGAGTGACTCGTTATCATGTTAAGGCACCATTTTCAAAATTTTAAGTGGTATGTAAAATCTTGTGGCTTTTGCAAACTGAAAAAGAGGAACTTGCAGTTTATTCCATGCCATCGACAGGAAAACTGTGAATGCCTAATTATGTAAACAGAAAGGTATACTAGGGTTTAACCTCCCATTCTTAATGATGCTTTCACCATGCCCTCCCAGAAAGTGGGTGGTCACAAGTGCATGGCATACTGTCTCATCTGTTCCAAAACACAAATATTAGGGTATGAGATTGATAACCATTTACCATTCATTGTTCCACAGTGAGAAATATTTATTGGATTTTTCAGATTGGTGCAACAGGTAAATCAAATATACTGGTGCCCGTTGCAATTTATTGCTTCAAAATACCTATAGAAACAACTGTGGGAGCTCTCACACAGAATCTTTGGTTTGTCATCTCTCTGTACTTATGTCTGGTTTAGGCAGCACACGATCCACATCTCCATTCAACAACCTGTAGTAGTATTCATGGAAATCCGTAGGAAACCCACCGTTCCATAGTAACACACTTGTCTCTCATTTGCTGTGAATAGATCTTTAAATTTGCTGCTGCACTTTGTACTTTCTTGATGCAGTGGAGCTGCTGTGCAGTTCCAATACTTCTGGCCATGTAATTTTATTTCTGTTTGCAGATGATTGAGGACCGTAAGAAAGCACATATCTACTCAGACTCATGATAAATTAATGTAACCACTCTTAACAAACTCCTCTAATAGACGAGTGTTCAACGGAAACAATGGTATTGTCAGGAATGCCCCTAGGGAAGTGTTTTCTGTAAACATAATGATTTGGCAAGCAGGGTGGGGAATAATGTGCGGTTGTTTGCAGATGATGCTGTGATACAAGATGATTTAGACAACATTTATGGTTGTGTGTGTGTGTGTGTGTGTGTGTGTGTGTGTGTGTGTGTGTGTGTGTGAGTGAGTGAGTGAGTGAGTGAGAGAGAGAGAGAGAGAGAGAGAGAGAGAGAGAGAAGGATGTGTTAACGGTATTTTCAAATGACATGTAAGTTGTACATAGATGCTTTGGGAACTCGTATGGGAATCCCTGGAGAGAAAGCAATATTCTTTTTGAGGAACACTGTATAGAGAAATTTAGAGAACTGGCATCTAAAGCCGAATGCAGAATGATTCTACTGCCAGCAGCATACATTTTGCATATGAATTATAAAGATAAGCTATAAGATACTGGGGCTTACACAGACGCATATAGATATTCATTTCTACCTCACTCTTTATGCGAGTGGAAGAGGAAAGGGAATGACTAGTAGTGGAACAGGGTACACGCACACTACAGCTGCTGGTGGAATATGTATGTAGGTGTGGCCAGGCTCATAACAGGAGCTCTCATTCAATCTTTCTGTGACAGAAAAGTTTCTGGATCATGGTCGCCAGTGTCCATTTTCTCCTCGAGTTCAAAGACACTGCCAAGCCATGACTTCAACCCACAGGTGGACCTCCACAGCAGGGTGGAAGCACAAACACTGCTGTGCCTTGCTGATCTTAATTAGTTAACTCCACTTTTCACAAATCTATACATACACGACAAAGGGCACACACGGTTGGTTGGCCCACACTTACTGATTACTAAAAATATGTTTTTAACAATTACGAATGTCGTTCCTCGGCGTGAGAGATAATACATGCATTTCAAGTTGTTGTTAAGTTTGATCACACTTATAACATTTCCAGTTAAGTGTAATAGTATGTAATTAATTCGTAAGGACATAGTTTATAACCATGTTTTGGTGGAAATAGTTTAACTGTTCTTTACCATAGGGAGTCACATGCTGATTCTGGGCTCTATACTGCACTACGTTACTTCAAATCTGATTTGTGACAAATATTAAATGGTGTCTCTGTACAGGTTGACTTGTCATTTTCCAGCTAAGTCTCTTTACTTTTGACTATTTTGGAGACTATGTCATTATTGTGACACAACATCACATTGCAGCTTAAAATATTTGTAGCACCAACATTTACAACTCAATTTTAGGACAGACACTGTGTACATATATTATTTTTGAGATGATATTGTCCCTTCTTTTATACCTCCATACAAAAATAGTATAGGTAATTTCCTGTATGTATCCACCTGTCCCCAGGTAACACCATCCCTCCTATGGGTCCGTCTATGTCCCCCTCACTTCCATACATAAAATGGGGTTCACTGAACTTAAAAATTGAAACTATATCTCTTTCTGTGTCAAAAGTGTCTATATAGCATATTTAAGTTTTACTTGATACATGGGTTTCCTACTACTTTCCATTCTGTCACTCTTACTGTGTCTTTCACTGAGTCATACCTTCCATCTATGTTATATTAACATTTAATAATGTGCTTTCTCTGATACAAACTTAAGATTAACTACAGACTGTTCATTAAGACCTCATTTGCTGTTACACATGGAAATGTTGTTATCCAGTTTGTTCTTATCAATAGAGTTGTGCACCACTCATTTTGAAATCATGAAGTAGTACTGAGAATACAGAAGTTTCCTTTAATTTGTTACTTTTCCTCTCAACTACTTTGTCATATACTAGGTATATATGTGATACAGTAGCTTTTCACTTTCCACTGAGAACACAACTATCTTTTTGTTAATCCCAATTGAAAAAAAACATTAAATTATCAAACTTAAAACCTTTATTTATTGTGTGTCAAACACTTTATGCCCAATTATGTAACATATGTATAACTATCAGCTTTTTCATACACTTTGACACGTATAAGGTTCACACACAAGTTAATAGCATTTTCGTTTTGCATGTTGCATTCCACCACTGTGCAAATTTTGCATGAAACAGAAAGGTTACAAAATGAGGTGTATGAGTACCGCATGTCCGAAGTGAAAATCGCAAAAATCAGTTGGTGGCCATATCTATCTCTATTTGCTCATCATCAAGTGGCTCATGAAATACTGAACATTACAATTGTTGCAGGGTTAGGGGTCAAACCCGGGACTCCACATGGCAGACCTGAAGCTGGGACCCACCACACCGTATTTCGTCAGGAGGCCGAGCAAGTTCAAGAATTTTGAGAGACAGTGCAGAGTGATAAAGCGGTATTCAGTAACATTGCTTTATTCAGCTAATTTACAGTATTTGATGGTGAAGCGTAGTGTCAGCGTGCTGCCCGCCCGATGTCCTGCAAGTCCAGCCGGCTCAGCAGACTCCTGGTATGCCGATGCCACTGCTGTTGTTATCAAGGCTGCCTGCCAACGGAACTTGGCCGCCGCTCTCCCGGTCACCACCCAGCGATGCATAGCGCCTTGTGACTTTCTCTGCCCCATTAGGCCTGCTCTGTCTGACCAAGGGATGAAGGTGGATGTACTGGTGACCCGTGGCCCTCAGGCCACCGCTGCTCCCAACTAGTGACCTGACTCAAACCCACGCGCACCTGGATTCTGTGCTGAAATTTTCCGCTAATGGTGCTTGCCGGATGGCAACACCCACTGCCATCTCTGGCGCTGTCGTAGCGCTGCTCTGCTACCCTTAGGGTACGCCTCGCCCGGACCCAGTTTGCCAGGTGGGAAGCAAACTTGGCAACTACACTAGAGTGGAACTGAGTCCCTCCTGGACCTGCTGCAGACCTCTCTCACTGCCGTTTCTCAGGCAGACTATGCTATTTCCAAGTGGAAGGATGCCATTCCACCCTCCCCTGGCGTTGTGTCCCCCGATGCAGAATATAGCCCGAGCAACAACATAGAAACAAAGTACAAATTTATACAGAATGCTTATAATATTGCTGCCAGACTGGCCACTATAAGCATAGAGCAGCACAGGTCTGTCCAGACGTTCCACTGACCTGGCAGACCCTGTCAAGCTAAACTTGCCCGTCTATTTATATTGATTTCTCCCTTGCTTCTGACATAGTGTCAGAGAGAGACAGGAACAATTGTAGGGATAAATTCCTACAGGTCAGCCATTTACAAATATCCTCTCCTGGCTCTGGCCTAGTGCCCCACCTCATATATCCACTAACTAAGAGCAACGCTGCAGTTTCCTACCTTGTTGTTGCTCCACTCAAAACAAATCGTGCATGCAATACCGCTGTCGCAGCTCTGCGCCGGCAGGTGCCATGTTAACTTGCCTGGCCTGCTGGCTGTCGTCCGTTATGGCACTCTGCCAGCGGCCCCAGATTTCATCCCCCAACAGCGCCTTCATTGAATTTCGAAAAAATTTCCCTTTCCCTTGACTAGATTGACACTAGTGCAGCACTATCCTGGTGATGAACAATTGTGTCTGTATTCTAACATAAGGAAAAGAAAGGATTGGTTGGGGCCAAACAAAGGAGCAACATCCCATAGAAAAATCTGCATGCTTTCACAAAAGATAATGTTATGCATCTAGTGGAACGACGATGGTGGGGTGTATTATGAATTGCTTCCGCAAGATGTAATGGTCATTGCTGACATTTTCTGTCAACAGAAAAGATGTCTTGCTTATACAGTCTAAGAACAGCAACCAGGAAGTCCAAGTGAAGCAATACTGATCCATGAAAGAGCCTGCCTGCATTCCGTACAGTATTTTTTTGTCAGTCTAGCAAAAGTTGGGTTGGGAAGTCATGTCACACCCACCTTATTCACCTGATCTTGTGCCTCAGATTTGAGCCTTTTCCACTCTCTATCAAATAACTTTCATGGAACTTCCCTTTCGGATTAAGAAAGTGTTCTGAAGATGACTCAATGAATTCTTCACCAGAAAACCATGCCATTTACATTTCGCAGAATCGAAAATTTCCCCAATGTTTGCTGTCCATTGTAAGCACTGAAGGATGATATATTATTGTACGCTGAAGTCTCTGTTATGTTTATTAAACCTATAGAAAAAGTATACAAACTAATGCACCAGCTACATACCTGTATTGGGGCCTAGCGCAATGGTTATCATATAAACATGATGTAGAAGGTTGTTGGATCAAAAAACGACAAATGAAACTTTTTTTTCAATTTATAAATCTGATCAAAAGAATTTGATTATTATTGTTATTCAATTAATTCGTTTACATGTAATTTTTGATATTATTGTTTGTTTTATTTACCCTTATTTTTCTTTCTGTCATTCTTTTTTCTCCTGGAATCTGCCTGTGTCACCTATAATGTGGAAATAATTGTTAATGTGTGTGTGTCCGTCTCAAGTTGCTTCGTAGAGGTTAGCTTTAACCACCATAAACAAAGCAAGTGCGATTTTTAAATCTGCACAGATTGTTGATTGCTATTCTCTCTTATGCATTTCACATCATGGGGTTGTGGTTAGCTTAGGACACAAATTTGAATTCAGGGCTTTGTCTGCCATGGTTGTCATTTCTCACTTAGAATCAGCTGTCCATAGACCATCTCACATTTCCAACGTATCTGGAAGTGGCTGCCTCCAACATTACTCTGCATTAATTATTGCATAGTAATGAAGTAAAACAAATTAATATTTCCACTTTGACAGTTCTCTGCAATTTATTGCATAATTTGGTAAACCATACTGTTTTTTCTGACATGCTCTGGTGGTTTCCGGTGATTAAGGGTGTCAGTGTGGTACTGGTGTGCAAGACTCACACTCCCTCTTGGCTATCAAACTTACTTGGAGTTGCTTCGCCGATCATCTTTTCAGGATAGCCAGCTGTGATGTCCTGCACGTCTTCTTCTCTGAATATAGGATGCTACATGGAGGAAATTTTTTATACTTTAAAATATTCTTGAGTGTACGGAGTTATTTTAAAACTCAATCTCACTGTATTTTCATCACACACAACAGTTTCTGACAGACCGGAAGGTTTCAAGCTTACAAAAAATGTTTTAGTTGTATGAAAACTATCACATTCATTTTTCCATAAATACAGTCTACAAATCTCACAAAGTTTAACAAGACAACTCTCTAGACCTTACTTATTGATTCTTTCTCTTACATTCGTAATTGTCCCTTCTCTTCTTTCAACAACATTCAAATGTTCACACAGTAATGTTTCATGTCGCATGGAGTACGGCGCGTTTATTCCTTGAGGTGGATGTGTAACTATAGGCGACTACCTGCCCACGCCGATCATCCGTCCCATACATGTCCGTCCTGCACACACACATAACTGTGGTGCAGTAGACACAGTTCTACTCATCTCTAAAATAACGCGTGTTCAAGACGGTGGAAAAACGAGGGTCTCTAGAATTTACTCCAAAATTCCTTAGGCATTACAATGCCTTCCAGAATGCTGGAAGTTAGAAAAGTATAATTATTAAATTGTCATTACTTCAACACCCCCCCCCCCCCAATCAATTTAATAATTTCCTAAATTGCTCATAAAATTCACTATCCCCAGCTTTTAACACAGTCCATTGAAACGTGCACTCTTAGCTACTTTTGGTAAAATATGGGCCATTTGTTCCTCGGAGCTAATGTATTGAACATTCAGATGGCCTTTGTTGTATAGCTCTTGTGTAGAACGGATTTCACATCCAAATGCTTCAGTCATCTATGTTCCCACTTCCGTAATTGACAGATTCTTCAAGAAGATGCTTAAGCCATGGGGTGTCTGTCATAGCTGTCGCCGAAGCTGGATATTCTGCTTCTATTTCCTAGTGAAACTCATCTGTCTCCTTGTCACCAGAAACAGTATTTTCAAACAAAAAACTATAAGAAAGTGAAGAAGACAGAAGATCTACAACATAACATAGTCAGAATCAACATAGCAGTAATAGCATTTAAAATTTCCTTTTTGTAACACAGGCCAACATCAAGTGTTCCTTTAATATATCAAGGAATTCATTTCAAAAATTTCTACTCTAATTCTGTTGGTTAATTTTTCTGTCTACTAAAATAGTTAAGTGATGCACTTCGTCTGGTCATAGCTGTCATTATATACATTGAAAAACACAGTAATTGTCCATCTGGTTTAAATTCATCCATTTGACCACACGCATCTCCACTGGATTTGACTTCCATCGATGTTCTCAGTGCTTACAGTCTTCCATGTTGAATCTTTTCAATAAGTATTCAAGATGAACATAGTGACAAAGAAACATTTTGCCACTGTTGCTCTGCATATTTATTCTGAGGAATGATTTTGGTTCTCCAAGTTCTCACATTCGACATTTTAACTAGTTCTTAATGTAGGTGACTTTTTTTTTTACTATTACATCCAGCTGGAATATTATCTACTTATGGAAGCAAATTGAGTATAATGATCATCAATGATTTCAACATAGAGACATCTGCCAATTTTGGGTTGTCGAAACATGATTTCCTTCTAAAACTGTCAAAAGTGTTTTTTTAGTTTGCATACAAGTCTTTTCTTAATCTTTACACCAGGTCTCAATGCAGGAATCAATTTTGTACATCTGTTTGTTCCATAAATGAATTATGTTCCTTCACCACACTAAGGAGCATTCTTAGTGTTGTGAATTGAGCAAGTGGAGTATAGTCATATCTCTTTCAATATTTCCAGACATGTCTATTTTTACTTTGAACATCCTCTTACTGTCAGTGATACTTTTATTTGCTGTAAGTGGTGCATAAGTCAAAGTTCCATTAGATGACTGAGAGCCCAGTTTTTCCATTATTGCTTTTTTTCCATTCTTCTTCTACTTCTTCTTCATGATGCCTAACCTGAACGTCTTCAGACTTCTGAGGTAAGTTTTCCCACTAATGTTTTTGCATTCAAGGGAAACACTGGATAATCCTTGAAAAACATAATTTTCTTGTTATTCTATTGCTTTTCCGCAAAGTTTCTGCTGGCTTCCACTTCTTCTGACATTGTGGGCCTTGAGTTCCCTTCAACAGTTTGCACAAAATCAAGGACTTCAAAACAGAAATAACTTTGAGGAAACTGAAGAATGTTCTGATTTACATTGTTCACTTGAATGGTCTTCTTCAAGATCCAATCATAATTGATTTCATCTTCAAATTGAAACTTATCTTTTTCAAAAATTACATCTCTCCCAAATACAACTTTGTGTTGCTTGGCGCACTATATTCTGTGGCTAATTAGACAGTTTCATTTTAATGGGCTAGTTCCTTTTCAATACTTTCCTGGGAATGTGCCACTATGCAACACACCCAAAGTCATATTTGTTAAATTTGGCTTTCTTCCATCCGATAGCATTTCTAGAATTTCTGCATCTAAAACTGAAGTATAACTACGGTTAATGATAAAAGTATCTGCCAGTAACTTTTGACTAAAATTGCTTTCAAACTTCGCGTCCAAGAATTGTGCAATGAGACTTCTCAATGACAGTATGATTTAGTCGCTCCGCCACTCCATTTCGTAATTGACTTTGCAAATATACTCATGACCGTTGTCACTTTTAAATCTCCTGATTTTCAGCAAATACATACTTTGGAAATACGAAGCAAGAATTGTTACCAATATTGTATCGACCACTGTGCCATACAGTTCAGTGAGCTGACACATGGGTATTATATACTGTAGGACTGAAAGTTTCGGAGTGTTTTTCTCGTGAGTGGCTAGCCATCTGGCCGTATGGCTGGGGCATTGTAACTCTATGGGGTAGTGCTGCCAACACATGCCATCCCACTCTTAACATCATTTCCCAACCCTCACACTCCCCTTGTTAGTGTGTGTATATACACAATTGAATCATTTCTGTGAGCAGCAGCTATAGCTATCACCCTTTTGAATTGAACCTGCTGAATTTTTAAAAACAAGCATCATCCAGCCAATAATAGTTTATGCACTGACAATTAATTATTTAGTGAACCTGACACTAGAAGAGCACCTTTTAGTTTTAATTTGAAATTCCAGTCCACAAACTATGCTTTCAACATAAATTTCTCCAAACTTTATTCTTATTTGATTCACCAGTTTGTTCACATCCATCAAAGAACAGATTAATTAACTAAATATCCTGTTACCCTCAAATCTAGAAACCAATCCACTTTGCCACCTGGAAAACTTCCAGTAACAGCTGAGAAAGAAAAATTATTTTCATTTCTGTTTATTTTTTGGAGAGATTTAGCTAAATTTGCAGAACTATACCTCTATGCTTTTGTGGCAATCTAACATTGTATTTTTCCTCAATAATGGCATTGTTTCCCACGTCTGTAACACATATATTGGGTTGTTACATAAGTTTGTTGCATTTTTCTGTACGTTTGATAAACACAACAGATACACATACACACCCTACTCATCCATAATATATTCTCCTTCACTATTTACAACAGTCTATCAATGCTGAAATAACTTTTTGATTCCATGACTGTAGACATCGAGTGGTTTTGAGGTGAAGAACTCGTCGAGCCATGGTAGGAGCACCTTTTGCATCCGGCAAAGCTTAGCTTGAAGTTTGTTCGATAGGGAGCAGGAAAAACTGAGGGTGCAAGATCAGTTGAATAAGGTGAGTGCAGAATGACCTCCCAATCCAATTCTAGTATAAAGTTTTTGGTCAGTCTCGCAGAATGGGCGCGGGCGTTATCGTGGAGTAGTATCACTTTTCGCAGTCTGCCTGGTCGTTGTCCTCAAATTGCGTCCATATGATGTCTCAGTTACTGACAATAAATATCATCAGTGATGGTTACATCTCAGGGAAGCAATCTGTACTACACCACACCATCACTGTTCAACTAGATGCATAATATTATGGATGCATGCAGGCTTTTATATGGGGAGTTGCTGCTTTGTTTGGGGGCAACCATTCTTTTCTTTTCCTTATGATCTTAGGATAAAGACACCATTTCTTGTCACCTATAAGGCTATAACGATACAAGTTAGGAATGGTCAACGTTGCTTTCAAGCAAACTGATCACTAACAATGAGAAAAGCACATACATCCACCTGCTGATTTATGTGTTTTCGGCTTAGAGCATGTGGTACCTTTTTGCAACCTTCTCCATTGCATGCAAATGTCGCACGATGGTAGAATGATCACAGTTAATAACATTTTCCAGTTCTCGAGTTTACTGACATTGATTATTGTGGGTTAATGTGTTTAAACAATCTTTATGAAACTTTGACTGTCTTCCTGAATGTGCTGAATCACTAATGTCAAAATGATCCTTCTTAAAACAAGAAAACTGCATTCTTGCCATGATCTGTCTCATGGAATTATCCCCCTCCCACATGTGGCGTGAATGTTTCTGACTGCCTCCGTAGCTGTCATTCCTATTGAACTGTAATAGAAGAATACATAAGAAATGTATAGATTTCTCCACTAGGCACTCCATTTTCTAGTGTCCGAACCTCCACTCATTATCTCTATATAACAAAATGACAATATGTGAACTCATATAGCAACAGTGAATTACAAAGTAAAAAATGACAACTCCTAGCATCCACAATATCAACTAAAATCTTATTTTTAGACAAAGCTTTAACTGCATCATACATAGCTTGAGACTTGGTTGTCTCTGAATACATCCTTTTACCTTGCTGTCAGATGCTGTCGACGATGGCAATTCATTTACTGTCCAGTTGTTACCTTTAGATTTACTAAGTTTTGCTTCTTTGTCTAGTAATCTACCCTTTAAGAAATTCGGTTCCAATTCCTCACTTGAGAAGGTATTCAGAGCAGTAACAACTACTTATGATTCTGGTGGAATTGTTTGTAAGAAACCGCATACTATATCAGTTCCTCCAATATTATCATCCGATCCTTCAAATTACCCATTAACTTACGAAACTCCAAAAAATTAATTTCAAGAGTTATTGTCATTTGCATTAATGTTTAAAGGTCGTTCTTAATAAAAGCCATAACCTTTCAGCTCAAATGTTTGAATTAATGTATTTCTTATTTTTGGTGTAGGCCTACTCCAAGCAACTTTGTGAAATTCTTTGGATTACTTGAGACTTACACTTCTTATCGGTTTTGCCAATCTCTCCCAGAAGAGTTTTCTTCCATGCACACTATTCAGCTGTCTCAGCCATGTCCATGTATCTCTTTCACACAAAACTCACTTCCAGCTCATATAGAAGTATTTCAGTCCTAAATTTTCAGTTGCTAAAGTTCTTCCCATTAAACAACAGTACCTTGTATTCCTCTTCTTCTTGAGCCATGACTCTAAATTAGGTACTGGATTAATTTTTTCCACCTTTATTTGTTGTACTGCAACACCTGGCACCTGGGTCCATGACCAGTTGCTAAGAAAATAACAGTTATTTAGGATAAGTAATTTCAACTCGTTACTTCACACAATTTACAATTACAACCATGGGACAACAATGAAGACAAAATATAAACAGAGCGAAGAAACACAGAAAAAACACATAAAAAGGCAAAGAGAAAATAACTCAAAGGATTATTATTACATTATCGTCATTTCAACACACTTTGTATTAGATAGGAAACTCCATGTCCAAACAATGAACAATGGCACCATTTAACCAAGATACAGAACAGCCTGCCACCACAAGTAAAAAACATAGCCTTGACTTTAGAAATCTGAAGTCATTAACTGATCATTGCTCTGAATTGTGTGAATTTTTGGTCCATATGTGTACAGTGAAATATGAAACAAGCTGCAAGTGCATGAACGATTTTTATAAAATTAATAATCACTGTGAATGAGACTTTTATACAATGTGTAGCTATCTCCATACTGTGGTCTTTGTCCATGTTTGTACTGTATTGTAACACTCTTTTGGTCTCCTTCAACTATTATTTATGCTACTTGTCAACTCAGGTTATACAACCTAGGCATAGCAAAAATTGTCATTTTAACAGCCCTGGACATCTGCTGCCGTTTAGCTTACGGAATCTTCTTCTTGATACAGTTATGAAGTGTAGTGGTATGAACGAGAGGGAATTTGTTCTCGCTTGATATGGCTAATAACTATATGACATTGTTTGTCGTCTATCTTGATATATACACTCCTGGAAATTGAAATAAGAACACCATGAATTCATTGTCCCAGGAAGGGGAAACTTTATTGACTCATTCCTGGGGTCAGATACATCACATGATCACACTGACAGAAAAACAGGCACATAGACACAGGCAACAGAGCATGCACAATGTCGGCACTAGTACAGTGTATATCCACCTTTCACATCAATGCAGGCTGCTATTCTCCCATGGAGACAATCGTAGAGATGCTGGATGTAGTCCTGTGGAACGGCTTGCCATGCCATTTCCATCTGGCACCTCAGTTGGACCAGCGTTCGTGCTGGACGTGCAACCGCGTGAGACGACGCTTCATCCAGTCCCAAACATGCTCAATGGGGGACAGATCCGGAGATCTTGCTGGCCAGGGTAGTTGACTTACACCTTCTAGAGCACATTGGGTGGCACGGGATACATGCGGACGTGTTTTGTCCTGTTGGAACAGCAAGTTCCCTTGCCGGTCTATGAATGGTAGAACGATGGGTTCGCTGACGGTTTGGATGTACCGTGCACTATTCAGTGTCCCCTCGACGATCACCAGAGGTGTACAGCCAGTGTAAGAGATCGCTCCCCACACCATGATGCCGGGTGTTGGCCCTGTGTGCCTCGGTCGTATGCAGTCCTGATTGTGGCGCTCACCTGCACGGCGCCAAACACGCATACGACCATCATTGACACCAAGGCAAAAGCGACTCTCATCGCTGAAGACGACATGTCTCCACTCGTCCCACCATTCACGCCTGTCGCGACACCACAGGAGGCACGATGCACGATGTTGGGGCGTGTCCGGAGCAAGTATGGTTGGTCTGACACATCGGTGTCAATGTGTTCTTTTTTCCATTTCCAGGAGTGTATATAAGGCTGTAAAAATGAATTTTACTGCAGATGTTTTCCCCAGTATTCAGTAAATCAGTATCTCCTGGCGTAATGGTGTACATTAGAGGTGACAAGAAAATAACGTAACTGATAGAAATAACTGGTTATTGAGAAGTAGCAGTTACTGTGATAAGGGCTCATCTGATACTAGCAGTTACTTACATAACAGTGCTTTGCGCCACCTGTTTACAGAAGATCATACTATGCTTTCACGTCAATTAATCTGAGATCTGGCTATGACAGAGAGGGATATGTCATCTGGAAGAGGTTCTACATGTCATGGAAATAACAGAGACTATGCGCCATCTATTAATACAACTATGAGTTATTTTGTGCGCTCTCACTACTTTCAGCACAAAAACTAAATAAAGTTAATGTCAGAGTGGTTGCTGATAGGAGCAAACTTAAAGGCATTGTACATGTACTAGAGTTCCCTTGCGTCATTAGTTTGGGCAGTTAGTACAAATAAAGCAATTAGAGCGACAATGGAAATAACTGTCAGAGGTTGTTATTTTTCTCTAGCTGTTATTATTCTCTTTAAGTTTCATTCTCTGACACTTAACACGCTACCACTACAGGTAACCCAGTGACATTTCCAGAGAGAATAGTTACTGGAGTGAGCAAAATATTTTTGTACCGCTATGGAAATAACTATCTAGAACCCGCAGTGTCCAGCAGTTGACAACTAATGGGATTCTATTCTTTCCATTTCTTGTAATTCCTGAAACAGTTGACCTTCTATCTGGCCTTCGGTTATGTTAGAGGGTATTGTTAATGGTTTTTAGGGCTTTACACACATTGAAATATTTGAGCATTGTAGGTGATCTAAAAATGGAAAATAGTGGAGTACCTTCTCAAAGAATACAATATCCCCAATGCCTAGCTGGACCATTATGATGAAAAAACGCTGCTGCTGTATGTAATTAGTGTATCTGATCAACTTGAGTACAAAAAAACTTGTGTAATTTCATAAAACTTGTCTTTGTGGCTTTACTAAGAAAAATGAGCTTTCTCAATTTGTACATATACACTGCAAATGGACTTTTTTTATTTAATTAATTATTGGCTACTGATTTTGAATCATTTTCCACATAGTATTGAGCACATCAGTTTTATACAGGGAAATTGTACAATGGAATATTTACACTTCACACACAAGTATGGAAAATTAACCATTTGATCGCAGCATAGATGGAATGAATACAGGTATGCTTACAACAATAGTCAGATCAGTTACTTTATCAGGAGCATTCAAATAAAAATATAGATTTACTTATATTAGGGTCTACTTGTACTTGGGCATTCTACATGAAATTTTTTGAATAATATATGCTCTTTCTGTTTTGAAAGAGGCCAAGGGAGTTCATTTTGGCCCTTTGGCCCTTTATTTTAAGTGCTCATCTATCTCGTTCATGAATTAGTATAATACATATTCAAATAATGGAAAATCCAGGATAGAATGTAACAATATTACGAGAAAGAAAGCTGCTACTCACTATCTAGCAGAGATGCTGTGTCGCTGATACACACAACAACGACTCTCACAATTCACACACACACACACACACACAGACACACACACACTTACACATAGCAACATTGCATGATGGGAGTGGCAACTGGGTGGCAGGGAGGGAGGGTGGAAGTGATTTAGAGTAAAGTGCTGCAGGTTAGACCATGGGCAGGGGAGAGGTGGGGAGGGTGGCAGAAGTAGCAGAAACGGAGGGAAATAAAAAGACTGGGTGTGGTGGTGGAATAATGGCTGCATAGTGCTGGAACGGGTGCAGGGAATGTGTGGGATGGATGAGAACAGTGACTAATGAAGGTTGAGACCAGGAGGTTTATGGGAATATCGGATGTATTGCAGGGAAAGTTCCCACCTGCACAATTCAGAAAAGCTGGTGTTGGTGGGAAGGATCTATATAGCACACACTGTGAAGCAGTCATTGATATATCATGTTTGGCAGCATGTTCAGCAACAGGGTGGTCCACTTGTTTCTTGGTTGCAGTTTGTTGGTGACCATTTGTGTGGACAGACAGCTTGTTGGTTCTCATTCCTACATAGAATGCAGCACAGTGGTAGCAACTTAGCTTGTAAAGCACATGACTAGTTTCACAGGTAGGCCTGCCTTTGATGGGATTAGTGGTGATGGTGCCTGACCTGGAGTAGGTGGTGGCAGGAGAATGTATGGATGTAGGTGTGTTACAGAGGTATGAACCATGAGGTAAGGGATTGGGAGCAGGGGTTGTGTAAGGATGGGTACATTATGTAGGTTCGGTGGATGACAGAATACCATGTGAGGCATGGGAAGGATAGTGGTCTGGATACTTCTCATTTCAGGCCACGACAAGAGGTAATCAAAACCCTGGCATAGAGTGTAATTCAGTTTCTCCAGTCCTGGGTGATGCTGAGTTATGAGGGGCATGGTTGTCTGTGGTCAGACAGTGGGATTTTGGGAGGTGGTGGGAGACTGAATAGATAAGGCATGCAAGATTTGTTATTATACAAGGTTGGGAGGATAATTATGGTCAGTGAAGGCTTCAGTGAGGTAGTTAGATTGGGGCTGCTCATCACTGCAGATGCGGTGACCAAGTGGGGATAGGCTATACGGAAGGGACTTCTTGGTATGGAATGGATGGCAATTGTTGAAGTGGAGGTATTGCTGGTGGTTAGTAGGTTTGATATGGACGGAGGTACTGATGTAACCACATTTGAGGTGGAGGTCAACATCTAGGAAGGTAGATTGTTGGGTTGGGTAGGACCTTGTGAAGCAAATGGGGGAGAAGTAGTTGAAGTTCTGGAGGAATGTGGATTGGGTATCCTTATCCTCACTCCAGATAGCAAAGATGTAATCACTGAATCTGAACCAGGAGTGGGGTTTAGGATTCTCTGTTTTTAGGAAGGGTTCGTTTATATGGCCCATGAATAGGTTGGCATTAGAGGGTGCTATGAGGGTGCCCATAGCCATACCCTGGATTCGTTTGTGGGTAATGCCTTCAAAGCAGAAGAAATTGTGTGTGAGGATAAACTTGTCATGGTGACTAGGTTGTTGGTTTGGAATCTGTGCAACCTTTGGGAAAGGGAGTGTTCAATAGCAGGAAGGCTATGGGCATTAGGAACATTAGTGTACAGCGAGGTGGCACCAATAGTGAGAAGCATGGCACTTTGTGGTAAAGAGTCAGGAACTGTGGAGAGTCAGTGAAGGAAATTGTTCAAATGCCTCTGAGCACTACGGGACTTAACTTCTGAGGTCATAAGTCCCCCAGAATTTAGAACTACTTAAACCTAACTAACCTAAGGACATCACACATATCCATGCCCGATGCAAGATTCGGACCTTCAACCATAGCGGTCGCGCGGTTTCAGACTGTAGTGCTTAGAACCGCTCGGCCACTCTGGGTGGCTGGAGGAAATCGTTGGTGCCTTTTAAATAGGAAGGTATGTTAGGGGTAATAGATTGTAGGGGTTGGTCTATGAGAGCAGCAATTCTCTCAGTAACCGGCCACAATGGGGTGTCTTGGGTGATTAGGTTTATGGACTTTAGGAATCATGTAGAAGGTAGGATTTATTAGTGGAGTGAGAGAGTTGAGCAGAGGCAAGGACTCCAGGGAGAGGCTCTGAGGTGGGCATAAGGATTTGAGTAGTGACTGGAGATCTTGCTGGATTACTGGAATGGGGTCGCTGTGGCAAGGTTTGTAGATAGAACGGAGGGGTATCTGTTGAGAGGCCAGACAAACATGTGGTTCCTGAAGAGGGGCAGCAGCCTTTTCAGTAGTTGCAGGGGCAACAGTCTGGATGATTGACTGATCTGGCCTTGCAACATTAACCAAAACGGCCTTGTTGTGCTGGTACTGGGAAAGGCTGAAAGCAAGGGGAAACTACAGCCGTAATTTTTCCTGAGGACATGCAGCTTTACTGTATGATTAAATGATAATGGCGTCCTCTTGGGTAAAATATTCTGGAGGTACAATAATCCGCCATTTGTATCTCCAGGCGGGGACTACTCAGTAGGACGTCATTATTAGGAGAAAGAAAACTGGCGTTCTACGGATCGGAGCGTCGAATGTTAGATCCTTTAATCGGGAAGGTAGGTTAGAAAATTTAAAAAGGGAAATGGATAGGTTAAAGTTAGATATAGTGGGAATTAGTGAAGTTCTGTGCAGGAGGAACAAGATTTTTGGTCAGGTGAATATAGGGCTATAAATACAAAATCAAATAGCGGTAATGCAGGAGTAGGTTTAATAATGAATAAAAAAATAGGAGTGCGGGTAAGCTACTACAACCAGCATAGTGAACGCATTATTGTGGCCAAGATAGACAGAAAGCCCATGCCTACTAGAGTAGTATAATTTATATGCCAACTAGCTTTGCAGATGATGAAGAAATTGATGAAATGTATAATGAGATAAAAGAAATTACTCAGGTAGTGAAGGGAGACGAAAATGTAATAGTCATTGGTGACTGGAATTCGTCAGTAGGAAAAGGGAGAGAAGGAAACATAGTGGGTGAATATGGATTGGGGCTAAGAAATGAAAGAGGAAGCCGTCTGGTAGAATTTTGCACAGAGCATTACTTAATCATAGCTAACACTTGGTTGAAGAATCATAAAAGAAGGTTGTATACATGGAAGAATCCTGGAGATACTAAAAGGTATCAGATTATTTAATGGTAAGACAGAGATTAAGGAATCAAGTTTTTAATTGTAGTAGATTTCCAGGGGCAGATGTGGACACTGGCCATAATCTATTGGTTATGACCTGTAGATTAAAACTGAAGAAACTGCAAAAAGGTGGGAATTTAAGGACATGGGATCTGGATAAGCTGAAAGAACCAGAGGTTGTACCGACTTTGAAGGAGAGCATAAGGGAACAATTGGCAGGAATGGGGGAAAGAAACACAGCAGAAGAAGAATGGGTAGCTCTATCAGTTTAATGTGATGTAGGTGATATTATTATATATATATATATATATATATATATATATATATATATATATATATATAATATTATCGAAATCAAAGAGGATGTAGGTGAAGATGAAATAGGAGATATGATACTGCGTGTAGAGATTGACAGAGCACTGAAAGACCTGAGTCGAAACAAGGCCCCGGGAGTAGACAAGATTCCATTAGAACTACTGACAGCCTTGGGAGAGTCAGTTCTGACAAAATTCTACCATTTGGTATGAGACAGGTGAAATACCCTCATACTTCAAGAAGAATATAATAATTCCAATCACAAAGAAAGCAGGCGTGGACAGATGTGAAAATTACCTATCAGTTTAATAAGTCACAGCTGTAAAATACTAACGTGCATTCTTTACAGACGAATGGAAAAACTTATAGAAGCCGACCTCGGGGAAGATCACCTTGGATTCCATAGTAAAGTTGGAACACGTGAGGCAATACCTACCCTAAGACGTATCTTAGAAGAAAGATTAAGGAAAGGCAAATCTACGATTCTAGCATTTGTAGACTTAGAGAAAGCTTTTGACAATGTTGGTTGTAATACTATCTTTCAAATTCTGAAGGTGGCAGGGGTAAAATACAGGGAGCGAAAGGCTATTTACAATCTGTACAGAAAGCAGATGGCAGTTATAAGAGTCGGGGGGTATGAAAGGCATGCAGTGGTTGGGAAGGGAGTGAGACAAGGTTGTAGCCTGTCCCCGTTGTTATTCAATCTGTATATTGAGCAAGCAATGAAGGAAACAAAAGAAAAGTTCGGAGTAGGTATTAAAATCCATGGAGAAGAAATAAAAACTCTGACAGAATTACAATGTCATCGGCGAACGTCAGAGGCAGCAAAGGACTTGGAATAGCAGTTGAACAAAATGGACAGTGTCTTGAAAGGAGGGTATAAGATGAACATCAACAAAAGCAAAACGAGGCTGATGCTGAGGGATTTTTGTTTAGGAAATGAGACACTTAAAGTTGTAAAGGAGTTTTGCTATTTGGGGAGCAAAATAACTGATGATGGCCGAAGTAGAGAGGATATAAAATATAGAATGGCAATGGCAAGGAAAGCGTTTGTGAAAAAGAAAATTTTGTTAACATCGAGTATAGATTTAAATGTCAGGAAGTGGTTTCTGAAAATATTTGTATTGGAGTGTAGCCATGTATGGAAGTGAAACATGGACGATAAATAGCTTAGACAAGAAGAGAATAGAAGCTTTCGAAATGTCGTTCTACAGAAGAGTGCTGAAGATTAGATGGGTAGATCACATACTTAATGAGGAGGTATTGAATAGAATTGGGGAGAAGAGAAGCTTGTGGCACAACTTGACTTGAAGAAGGGATCGGTTGGTAGGACATGTTCTGAGACACCGAGGGATCACCAATTTAGTATCGGAGGGCAGCTTTGAGGGTAAAAAACGTCGAGGGAGACCAAGAGATGAATACACTAAGCAGATTCAGAAGGATGTAGGTTGCAGTAGGTACTGGCAGATGATGAAGCTTGCACAGGATAGAGTAGCATGGAGAGCTGCATCAGACCAGTCTCAGGACTGAAGACCAAAACAACAACCAATATTGTCTAGATTCTCCAGTAATAATAAACATGCAAGGTGTACGATTGCTCCTATCACACCTCCTTTTATACTCTGAAAATCCACAGTGATGGCACATGATCACCCCAATCAAACTATTTTGTGAGCTGGATGTCCATTGTACTAATGCACCAATACCCCCAAGGAGGATGAAGCATTTTATGTGTTAAACTGTACCCAATTATAAGGGGGATATTTCCAGAGTCGGTGTCCAATGTTATGAGATTAGGGCTGCAAGTGTAATATTTAATTCTAATTACAGCGATAAATAAATTTTGCTGGTTTCCTAGGACGACGCGGTTTCGAATGTGAGGCATGTGCCAGAGGAGGCATGTGGCCAGAACAAATGGGCTTTTCTGGCAATCGGTGGTTACAACGAAAAGTTCCAGTAGGCCAGCTAGTCGGTTATTGCACACACAAGTCCCAGCCACAGTGCCCTTTCGATAGCTAAACAGCAAACTAATACACAGTGTGCATTGGGCTGTCTCTGTGATCGTATGTGTTGCATGTATTCCCCTTGGAAAATTGAGTCATTCAATATCGATAACTGTCAAGTGTTGGCAATGAACGTGTTGATAACATCCTAATTCCTACCACTCCAATCACTTCCAGACGCCCTCCACGTCAGGGTGGTGCACTCTGGCGGACACACGCGTCCACCAAACTGGCTACGGCCGTCCGACCTCTGAGCGTTGGCGCTGGTTGCTCATGAGGAGATTGGCGAGTGACGTGTGGACACTGGGCATGTGCATTCAGGATGTATTTCAGCGATATCCAACATCTGCCCATGACAACTACTGCTACGGCCTGGACTGTGGTATTTTCTGTGTCTTTGTCCTACCCCCTAACCCACCCTTTCTCCTCCTCCTCCTCCTCCTCCTTCCGAATGTAGTGGAGAGAACCAATTTAGGAATTCTACAAAGATTTAAAAATCCAATCGCAATATCCAATCCCCGTTTAATCAATTTATTGTTGTTGCTTTATTACGAGCACACATACCAGTCCGAAATCTCCACAGAATTTCTATGGACACAGCATGCAGCTGAGCTGAAATTTGAAATTTTCAGCTACCTCCAGGTTAATGGACTTTCTATAAATGACTTAACTGTATCAGTATACACCAATAGGAGGCAACGGGAAAAAATAACAGTAGGGTTCGGAAATTGGGAAGCTGTAGGATCGAATCACATCAAATATTCTAATCCTAGTAATCCACCAATAGAAAGCAACGGAAAACTGTCCCACACGAAGGGCATCGATTTAATTAATTAGACAATCAATCTGATGGAGATATTACCTCACTCTAAGAAATGCACAGGTGGGGTTTACTAGGTAAATGCTGCTTTGTGTGTGATTCGATCCGACCATGGCCAATGGTGAATGCAGTCCTAGCAGGGTTACACTACAGGACATGACCAGTTGTGAGGAGGGGGGGTGGAGGGACAGTGAGGGGGATAGGGGAAAGAGAGAGAGAGCATGTGCTTGAACAGGAATTTCTCAGCAATCAAATAATAAAGAACAGCCACCATCAGAAGCTCTTTTGTTTGGGGATTACTGCAACGTCTGCTCTCATAGTGGCCAGTCACGGACCTGAGCAGGGGTAGCGTGGCCTCCACATATAGTAATACGTGGAATGACAAGCCCAGTGAAGTGTTTGGGCGTGTGGGCTAAAAAAAAAATTTCGAAGTTGTTTAATATTCCAAGTATCTTCTCACCCTCAAAGAATTTGTAGGTAATGGAATTTTGTCTATTTAAATATTTAAAGTAAATAAATGAACTGTATGATATACACTGCCTTGTATCCCTTAAATTGTTTAAATAAAGAATCTTTCACACATTGTTTTGTGTATGAGAAACTTTTTAACTCTTTATTTGGCAAATGGTGAAAATAAAAAAAATTAAGTGCTTATATCTATTTATTATACTTAAAGAAATACAATTCAGTCAGTTTTAGAAATTTTTGACAAAAATTATGAAAATTATGAAACGTTGCTTATAAGCAACATTGCCAGCAGTAGATCACACTTATACATATTATAGGAAAAAGGAGTTTGCCGATAACCTGAAGCAAAATGTTTGCCGTACGTGAATAATTTAATTTATAAACACATTTATGCATTCCTGCTGTGTAATAGAACTGTTTCATTTTCCCTTCTTGTTCTTCTTGCAATGGAATTTTTGGAAACAGTTCCTCTTTGGATCGAAGTACAATACTAGATTGCAATTGGAACACATGACTGTAGAATATTCAGACGGACAATAACGACAACGACCTTTGGGACCGTATACAGGCCCAATGCTCCATATTATCAAATCGGGCATCTTGTGTAACAGTCGGAGCTGTTGCCTTCCTCCTCTTCTTTTATGGTGGTGGTTTGTCTGTTGAAGGTCTTCCTACTTTACTTTTACCTGAAAATATCAAACCATTGGCAGTATCTGCCCTAAATGACTTTGATGAGGTCTTTTTGTCCAGAGATTCTCTTCGAAAAATGCAGGCAAGCATTTAAAACACTCAGATCTAGAATAAATCTAAACCATCTCATGTACCATCGCCTAGTTTTCATTGGTACTCTGTAGAGCTCTATCAGCATACCAGCAAGATCAACTCCTCCCATGTGCTTGTTGTACTGACGTACATTACTGGGACAGGGCACATCAATTCTTTTTTGATTGCTGTCCCATCGTTTTCCTGTTGAGAGTGGTTGGACACCAAAAAACGAGCTTGCAAGTGTCACGATTTTATAGCCTGCCCACCTTACTAAAATGAGGTCGGAGTGACTGTCCTTCCTGTAGTCATAGCTGACTCGTCATTCAGTAACCGCTTCTCGTCATGTAGAGGACAGTTCTTTATTCAGTTCCTCCTTATGGTGCCCATGGACTCAATGTTTTGATGTTTTTTAAGTATGTTTTAAGTTCAAGGCTGCAAAATAAATTGTCAAAATAAAAGTATTCCAATTCCATTATTTTCACGTCATCAGCAAGATCAGTTATCATCCCCTTGCCAGTATAGGGAAGAAAATCATAGACAACTCTAGACACACCAGCACGAACAAAAATCTTAAAACGCCACTTGTGTGGCTTATTTGAATATATTGGCGCAAATTACCTGCTCTTGTACCTTTATATGCAACCATCTTCTCATCTGTAGAAAATGCCGACTCTTGTTTCTGCTCACGGCAGTTCTTTACAATTGACTCAAGAACAGGTCTTATTTTCAAAAGTCTTTCAGAACAGTTCACAGCATTCTCATTGCTCGTAAAATGCAGGTATCGGCGGAGTTTCTGAAAGCGCTTCAAACTGAAAATGCTGGTGAATTTTTCACAGTTCATTGACTGAGACCAATAGTCAGTCTACTAAGACATAGAAACAAGACCCATGTATATCAGAACACCGAAAAATTGTTCTATTTAATTTATATTGCTGTTTACTGACGTGTAGTTCGTTGGTCAGAGTTTAAGTTCGTTTCCTGCACAATTTTGTCAATTAGTTCTGAATCAAAGAATCTTCTGAAATAACCCAGTGGTGTATTGCCTTCATCAGAAAACACAGGAGAGAGACTTTCTGCCCTAGCAGTTGTATCTTCCTTTACCCACATGTAAGTGACTGCTTTTGTAATTTACTTTTTCACTTGACTGCCACTTGCACTAGAAGGATTCACTGCAGAAGGTCCTTGCACATGTTCAGCTTCTGAGATTTCACTTCCTAAATCAGAATCAGTGTCTGGTATAACTTGGTTATGGAACTGAGATTGACGCTCTGGAATCACTACAGCCTGCCAAAGCTTCGAGTTCAGTGTCATCAGATTCACTTAGATCAGACAAAGCCGGGTTTTCTAGTGGAACTACTATTCCTCTCGCTTTTTCAATTCCATAAAATATTCTGGAATCCATTGCTAAAAAGCCCCTAAAAATAAAAATATCTTCTCTGTCACACCGTAAACATGTGTAATATACTAATGGCACATGTCCCAACTATAGGCAATGTTGCTCACAGGCAACATAAAAGTTTTATACTACTTACGTATTTCCAAACAAAGATTGAAATATTTCTGCTGTAAACTTACCTCTGGGTATATCTTGCCAGTAATCTTAGCAGTTTTTCTTCAATCTATTTAAATCCACTCTTTTAGAACCAAAATAAGACACCTCTGTTGCTCACACGAGGAGATCTCTGTAACACCACTGCACAAACTGCTATCTCGTGTGGAAAACCTTAAGCTATTACAAAAACTGGCGTTGGCAGTGTGTAAAGGAATGTTGCCTGGAGGCAGTAATGCCAGTAAAATGCACTGGGAAGAGTTTGTTGTCCCATAAGGCCAAGGTAAATGTGATGTTGCTTGAAAGCAACACTGCCAAATAAAGGGTTAAACAATATTCCATACACTGCAATCAATTTTCCACCTGCTAGCCAATCAATTGGGTCTTTTTCCAGACAAATTCCTGGAGGGGGAGGGGAGGGGAGGGGAACTGCTGGGGGTGTCCCAGATAGGGAGGGGTTAATTAATTGGTCGATTTAATTAATTAGTCAAATGGGTCCATATCATAAGTGTGCTTGTATTGCGAGACAATTTCCAGAGGGGTGGTGGAGAAGGAGGAGAAGTGGGGAGAAGGAGAGGGAAGGGAGGAGTGTGGAGGGTTTCTTGGAATGACGGATTATCCTCAGGTGGACATAATCCACTTAGCAAAATAGTAAGTTAAGGACTTGTCAATCAAAAGAGACCAATAGGTTTTCCACTGAATGTATGCTTGCTCCTGATGTAGGCAACCTGCGCTAACAAAATGTGCTGATCCTTTCCTTACCCAACTACTCCTGTTCACAGACAAATGTGAGTTCACTGGGGAGGGATTGTGTTCTGAATTCGCTAAACAGCCATGTCTGGCAGCCAAAAAGCTCCATGCGAACCACATTCCGAGGCTTCGGTGCCTGTTGGATATTTGTTTGTTGGCAGGCATTCCAGACTGTCGTGTAACTGGGCCGTACCTCCTTCCACTCTAACTGGTCTTGCATCTCTTATGTCTCTACAAAAGATATTGGGGCCGTCCTTGAAAGCTGTGCCAGTGATTGCCCATCAGGAAATGTGGTTTCAGCATGATGATGCACCAACTCGCTTGTATCGTGCAGTTTGCAGACATCTGAACAAACGATATGGTGACAGATGGACAGGGCGAGGAGTCTTAACACAAACAAATGTGCTTAAGTGATAAACAGGTGTTCCGTTATGTTTCATTTCGAATTGTTTTGTATTGCCTTATGCGTAATTTAATCCCTCAAACAGAAGTGGATGAGTTAAAAATCGAAGTTGAAACCATTGTAGAACTGAAACGGTACATTCCTGGGCATGGGTTTGTACTCAAAATATTCTTTCCTGTCTCCCTTCTACAAGTCCTAGAAGTTTGTCCGAACACCCGGCATTCAGATTTTTAGTTCGACTATCGATCGTTTATATGCTCGGACAGCGTTTTGTGTTTGTTCTTAGTTTTGACAATTATTAGCGAAAAGTGTTTTACCGTGGAACACACTTCAGACTTTCACACTTTAATAGACCTTTACTCCATTTTGTTATTCTATTTTGAAATGACAGCATTCACTTTAGGAGTGGTGCACTTTCTTTCTGAAATTACAATTACTCCGGAAAAGTAAGATTTTTGACAAATGAGAGACTGTTCCAAGATACAACATGGTCATGTACCTAGGTACAAATATCAGTTCAAATCGTTGCAATCGAGAAAAAATTTTGTCAGTAGTGTATTTCTCTATGAGAAATGTCTTACGTTATTACTCTACTACACAAGAATAATCAGCAAGCGAAATCAATCGTTTTATCAAAAACCAGTTAGAAGTTAACAACGATCTGAAATAGAAGCTGTTGCAGCTATCACAAATTTCCCTTTTCGAGACTGGTAACTTCGTTAATACATTACATAAACATACTTCTTTTGCAAATCTCATATACTCCATGGTGCAAGGTCTTCCGTTTGAAGGTACGAGATGGTTTGTGACCCACGAACTATAACTTATTCATCCACACGTTATGTAACTAGTCAAAATTAAACAATATTTTATTCACCACAAAATTGTTTAACCATAGAACAGACAGTATCCTCCAAATATCTTTAATATATTACACAACACTAAATATGTAGAACTCGTTATATTTGCAAACCCTGCAGAAAACAAAACCTCAGGCCCCACAACAGCAGCAGTCGAAAATGCCAGGAACTACTTACCGCGTCCTCTAGTACGCGTTGCTTCATATAGTTCTAAAATCGGTGACTAACTGAAACACCGACCCAGAAAGAAGATGTGTTTGTAGGTACACTATCCTATGCCCCCCCCCCCCCCCCCCTATTCTCATATTGTCATAAATGGAGCACCAGAAACAGATATTGCTTACATACAGTTGTAGTCAGTTGCGTATTCTAGGATCCCAGTCACATTTCTTTAGAATAGTAAATAGCGTTTGCAGGAGCTCTTTATTTTAGTCTCTGAAAGTACCGGTTCACATGCGATTAACTTTAATCTTCAGCATATACTCGACAAATGAAGATCAAGTACTTTCAACTAAATTCAGTCCTTCATACAATAAAGGAGCCGCCACAGTGGTATGGAATCAGCCCCCGTGGTCTCACTTCACCCCAATAGACCCCGTCAGACCTTTTTCGTTTTCGATTATAGTGCTTTGCGAAACTCCGGGCCAAAGTAACTTTCACATGTTGTGTCACTGTCAAGCAAAATAGAAATAATTGCTGCTGCATGGTACAGATGGTAACAAAGCAGCATGCAATGATACGAACATAACTGACGTTTTTGTTCAAAGACAGTAGTCACATTGCAAAAGGCGGAACGTGTTCTCCATGAAGCATGTGATCACCAAACACAGCTGTGCGTGCTCTGTAACCAGCTCCCAAGCTGGGCACGAGGTTGGTAAGGAAATGTGGTAGAGCGTTCCATTCCTCAACAAGTTTGACTGAGAACTCTGGATGGTCGCTGGAACATGTAGGCGAGCTGCGGTATGCATCCCCAATGCATAACGACGTGGCCCACGGTGTTTACGTTTGCCGAACATCCACTCATTCAAAGACCTCCTACACCAGTGCTTTCGATGCGATCACGCATTGTCGTCCTTAAAAGTACAGTGAGGGTCGCATACAGCCTGAAAAGATACGCATGGGAAACGAATGCAGTGTCACAATGCCGCTGACCTGCGAGTGTACCATGATCAATTTGCCCAACCAACGGTATGCCTCTCCAAAACATAACACGTGAGCGCATCGGAACGATTATATGGACAATTCTCGTCGTACCCTCATATGGCCAGAAGTGGGAGCACGTAATGCACCCAGGAACGTCGCCGAATTTCAAGATCACTTACTGCCCTCCAGTTTTTGAGGGGCAAGACGACCCGCAAATAATAACTATAACCTCTTCTATTCGTAAGCTGTTCATCGCAAGGAGACGGTATTTGCGTTGTGCACAGCGGCCAAAATGAACGATCAGTTACTTAACACAATTCGCTCGTGTTGTATGATTATAGAGATCGTTTATTTATTGGCGAGAGATAGTGATTTCGATTTTCCCTTGGTTTGTATTGTTTCAAGATACAGAGATCACAGCTTCCGCAGCAAAAGGAGCAAAAAAGGTCATGCGGACATATGGCCAGAAATGCGTTCCCAGTGAGGTAGGCCATTTTGATGGCGAAGGTAAGAGATCATTGTCAGAGAAGGTATCAATGACACTTGAGAGCGCACCAGACGAATGGGAATGTTCTGCCTCTATCAGTGTTCCAGCTGCACACTCTAGGGGGCGCAATGTTATCCACGAGGGCGGTGCACTCGCACTTTGTTATCAGGGGCAACGGCCGTGCACCGCAAAGTTATGTGCAGACTGTGAACGTAACTATACAGCCGATTTTGGTAGGCTTTACGTTAGTCAAATATTCGAATCAGTTACATTTTCTGAAAATTTGAAGCAAGCCATGTTAATAAGCCAGTATCTTTCACTAATACCTCATTTATCGCTTTTGCCGGCCGTTGTGGCCGATCGTTTCTAGGCGCTTCAGTCCGGAACCGCGCTGCTGCTACGGTTGCAGGTTCGAATCCTGCCTCGGGCATGGATGTGTGTGCTGTCCTTAGAACTACTTAAACCTAACTACCCTAGGTATAGGGGACTGATGACCTCAGATGTTAAGTCCCATAGTACTCAGAGCCATTTGAACCATTTATCACTATCTCTGTTGGTGTCTTGTTGTTTACATTGACAATAATTCATTAAGATCATAAGAAAGAACTAATTCATTGACCAGAGACTGTTGAATGACGTAAGTCTGTCACCTGTCATAATGTTTTTATTGTACACTAGCTGACAGCCGGCACTGTCGGTCGGGGTGTTCACTTTGCTAGTTTTCCACAACGAGGAACCTTGCACGCACACCTGCCAGTAGGCTCGGCGTGGGATGATGCGCTTGGCACAGCTGCTTCGAGTATCTGCACGCCTCTGTGGCGAGGCCTACAACCGTTTGCGCCTCATAGTTGAAAGCTGCCAAAAGCGCTGCCTGGAGTCACTTCACTCGACTGCACGAGTGGCTCGGCAGTAAAGAGTCCTACAACGATGCATTCATGTAGGCGCATTCAGCGGCGTATGTCGATACCGTCAGCAAAATATGTTGCTAACAGAGTGAGCAGCAAGGATAAATATAAACATTAGGCACACTCCGGCAGTTCTTCACACATCTTGGTGTTCATGACGTCGGATCTCCCGAATCATGTGTGGCATCATGATATAGTTTTGTATGTGCCTTTCGCTGCGAATGTCTGCGAAATTTGTTACGAATAGAGTTAGTAGTACAGAAGCAAATTTCAACATCAGGCATGGTGCGGCTGATTTTCATGCATCTCATCGTTTATGATGCCGCACCTCCTGAATTATGATTGTTACCTGTCAGTAAGTGGTATGTGCACAAACTTTGGTCCATATCAGTCCAGTGGCCTAGGGGGAGATGTGCCACATACGTACATACATCAATTTTTTGTAATATGTGTGGGTTCTTTCCACGTAAACAGTGCAGTTACAATCGTCTACTGTGTGTATCTGAATAACCCAATTACTGCTGTCCTTCACTTGAGACAGTTCCACACCACCAGTCAGAGACGTTAATCACACCCACCGTTATCTAAGATTAACACAGCTATTTCATGGAGACTACGAAAATATTCAGATTTCATAAGTCCCCCAAATAAAAAATAAGAGTAGTCATAACATTTGTGAGAGAACTAGTTCTGTATTTGTTTTTCGCATTTACCACTATATATTTCCCGTGTGTCTTTCCTAAAATAAGCTCGTATAGCATATTGAAATAGTACTGTGTTTACGACACAATAAATTCTTTTAAAGCTGAGGGCCTCATGAGCTAAATGAAGAAGAGAGTTTCAACTACAGGGTGAGGCATAATAAAGAGCGATTTTTGAAAAGCTGTTAAATAAAGACACTTTTTCTATTTCATAATCTTAAAATATACGAAAAAGTGTTTTCTGTAACAGTAAAACGTCAGTTACTTTTTCACCGAGTGAGGTGGCGCAGTGGTTAGCACACTGGACTCGCATTCGTGAGGACGACGGTTCAATCCCGTCTCCGGCCGTCCTGATTTAGGTTTTCCCTGATTTCCCTAAATCGCTTCAGGCAAATGTCGGGATGGTTCCTTTGAAGGGCACGGCCGATTTCCTTCTCCATCCTTCCCTCACCCGAGCTGGCGCTCCGTCTCTAATGACCTCGTTGTCGACGGGACGTTAAACACTAATGTCCTCCTCCTCCTCCTCAGTTACTTTTTCAAGATAACTGTCTTATTATGGCGTCCGCTTAGAAGCACGCATTCCTCCAGCCAGACCTTGTACTGACTCATCACACTTCCTGTCGCGTCCACTCTTTCAGGGCTTCAGTTGTTCGAGGTGGGTTATCTTGCTAAACTTTCCGCTTCAGATAACCCCAAAGAAAAAGTCACAAACATGTGACGTCCAGTGAACAAGAGGGCCATGCAATGTACCCATTTCGGGAGGCCATATCTTTGGAAACAAACGACTGACAATATTCATGCTTACTAGCGTATCTCTGCGAAGTCACTGTTACAACTTAAAAATCGTTTGGCCTTATGATCCCTAATTGAAGACATTACGAACCACACAGTAACTTTTGCCCAGTGCAGTGGTTGCTGATGCAGTTCTCTAGTATTAACGTCACTGCAAAATCGAAAGTTCTGCTTGTTCACATAACTGGAGAGACGGAAGTGAGCTTCATCCCTCATCCACAAACGGTTTACAATGTCCTGGTCCCGAATAATCATGACCAAAACTTTTAATTAGAAGCGGCTGCGGATCACATAATCTATTCCCTTAAGGACCTGTACCGTTTAGATTTTGTAGGGGTGAAAGTGCAAATCCTGGGGTTAAATCCTTCCTACCGTTCTCTTTGAAATCCCAAGTTTAGCGCGCGTTTTTGCAACTTCACAGGTTCAAATGGGACCGCGCAAACTGCGACGCGACGCGACTGGGACGCGACACGCGCCTGCGCCAGGTCGCGCGGCTTTGTGGTAGCGGCGCAGTTTCTCGCGCCGCGCGTCACGCGGGTACTGACGGATGTGTGAGGCGGGGAGCGGGAGGGCAGTTCTGCCATATACTCACTTCGGCATGGCGCATACGGGCAGTGGAAGTATTGTCCATCCGAAGAGTACGGCCTGTAATGTAAACTGAAGTTTTCTATCACTGAGCAGTGTTCTTTTTTTCGCTGTTTAAGCGCTCCGTCCATTTTCGTTAGCACGTAATAGTTTTCATTTACATACATATGTACAGTTCTTTTGTTTTGTTTATTCTTTGTCAAAAAACCCAATGCACAGTTCAATAACCGGTGACCCATTAGCCACTGAAAGTATATCGTCTGCCTCCACAATTTTTTCAGAACGTAAGAAGGGACAGACGATTTACCGTGAGGGTAGTGAATAAGGAAGTAAGGAATATTATAAAATCGTGTCATCTAGAAGCAAGACAGGAAAGTAAAACAAGGTTACCTACTTGCTGCCTCTTATGCTGAAGTATCTCTGCGATCCATTACAAAAAGTCGGGAAGGCATAATTTCCACAGGTATGACCCCTTTGCGCTCCTGGTAAAAAGCGTCCGAGATAGTAAAACTTAAGTACTTCATATCATCATGTGGATATGGGTCTAATAAGAGACGTTATACTTCGTACATGTGGACGTGACATTTCCATTGCAAGCCCGAAATAGTCGAGAAGCCCTCGTAAATAACGATGTTTTAATCGGCTCGTCGTGACGAGGAAAAGTATTTCAGTGGTTGCATACACGCTATCAGCATTAATAAACTAATTACACAACAGGCTACACAAAGGAATTAGTGGTCGGTACTATTATAAAAGTAGGAATATCCTGAAAGAGTGTGGTGATATGTAGAAATGTAATGGTGACAATGTTTTCGGAACGATGTGAACTCTTCCTCTCACAAAGCATACTTTCTGGCTTCCGCATTCCTGTCGCGCGATTTATTCCCAGCTGCTGACGATACACTGGCCATTGTGTTGTGCCACGTATCAGTTGTTTACTTTTCTCAGTAACAACTATTTTATTCGCGAACCACGGACTGTCAGTTTGGCAAGGCGTTGGTGAGGAACCGGCATCAGTGGTGTGCGTGGTATCCCGCCTGAAGACCACGCTCTTCATTACTTTGCTATTGCTCAGATGAAGGAAAGGAATAAAACTCTTTGGTAAGTTTCCATTTCAGTCGCTCGGTGTTAAAAATAAAATGGGTTGTGAGATTCAACAAAAATTCCAACAGAATTAGCGATTTATTTTCGTGTGAGTTGTTAACCTCGTCTCATTCGAAGATGCAATACCATTTGCGAGTAACGGTCACACTTCTCTTGTTGAAGGGTTTGAGAGCACTTCTTTTACCAAAACACAATATGATTTGCATAAACTCATTTTTGCAGCAGTTATTGTGACACACTGTTTTAGAAATCTGTCTCATTAAACAAGTAACTGGCGACCAGAGAGCCGAATATCTTATCAAAAAACTCATTGTGACGGTTTGTGGCAACATAAGAGAAGAAATTTCATGTTTACTTTCATATTAGGACACTCTTGTCTCACTAGCTGTCGATAACTCTAAAAAAATTAGACAGTGGAATGAAAAAAAATAAATATATAGGGAAGTGTAACTACTGATATACCGTGATAGATAAGAAAGCTCAGTGTGTTTACGACGTGGCAAAGTATGGTTCAAATGGCTCTGAACACTATGGGACTTACAATCTGAGGTCATCAGTCCCATAGAACTTAGAACTACTTAAACCTAACTAACCTAGGGGCATGACACACATCCATGCCCGAGGCAGGATTCGAACCTGTGATCGTAGCGGTCGCGCGGTTCCAGACTGAAGCGCCTAGAACCACTTGGCCACACCGGCCGGCGTGGCAAAGTACTCTCTTCCTTGTATCATTATTAACCAAAATCTTGTTTCCATGTCTCGAGCGGTTTAGGAAATACCAGTGATGTAGGAATATTTCATTCCCGTGGCGTAAGATTGGGAGTGAATGCTCTACATGGGATCCATTTTCTCGAAATCGAAGACAGATGGAGACCTCCTCCTAAGTCTAAACAAAAATTTAATATGTTAGCTGAATTTCATACTCATAAACATATGGTGTAATACGCACCAAACGCTAAATCATAGCGCCCCCTATTTTTCATTGCAAACTTTTTGAGTTTTGCGTAGTGACTTACTAAAATGTGTAGATCACAGTAAGCATGACTATTAGCCAGATAATAGGCACTTGGCCAAGAAGTTCACACGTAAAGCCACAAGTACGGAAAAAAATCAAATATTTTCAGTGAATAGTTTCTGTAAATTATTAGAGAAAGATAAAAAGGTGCGCGCGCTTCGGTTCTGTCAGCGCAGAGCGTCGCCAGTCGGCGCGTGCTAAGTACGGTGTACGTGTCGCAATATGCACTGCAGCCGCGCGACTCGTGCGGCACGTGCGTGTCGCGCTGTAGTGTCGTGTCAAGGCACACGTGCTATACGCGTTTCATTTGGCGTACACGTTCGATGTTTTTCAGGCGAGCGCACAGTTTTTGGTTTCCCAGTTGGCGCCGTCTCCTCAATGTTCCCCAGCCACTTTTTAATCGCCCAGGCAGGTGCACCGGCCGATTTCGATTAACGCTGAAGTGGTTGCGGATTGCACGACGTGCTAGCTGGTACGAACTACCGTTTTGATAAAATGCTTTGACAGTGTACGCTCCATTATGACTAAATGCTATTTCGCGTCAAACGTAACTGAAGCTTTCCTCTCCACCTCTATCCGACGCAGCTTGATTTACTCGCTTTTTAAAATCGCTAAATATTATATCTCACTGTGCATAAAACTATAAAAAGGTAGCACGTGCAAGAATGTAATGAATCATGAAGAAATCCCAAGAAAGATCATCGAAATGCCAGCAAGATTATTACCGAAGTAGACGCCTTGTGATTAACCGAAGAACCTTAACTTGGAAGCCACGGTCACATTATTTGCTACTGGTGGATGTCTGCTCATGTCCGAGAAAAGTGAACTAATAATACAAATTAAGCCCATAATACTGAAGTAGCCAGATCAGTTATTCATGTTTTCCGGGTGAGCTACGTGGTGTGCTTACAATTTAAAGCCACAGTGGCCACAAGACGGCAGCCTTTTCTGATGAACGGAGTGCTCCAGTATTCATCTACAGACAAGAAAAGGAAGTAAACGCGCTCTCATACGGCTTGTATTTGACTTTCTCTGCAGGAAAGCCACAACAAACGACAAGACTAAAAAAATACTTGCATTAAGGTCTATGTCCATTCTGTTTGAATGTTTTTTGTTTTGTCATATTTTGCCTGATAAAGAGGTGATAGCTCGAAACGCGTTGCAATATTAAATAATTTAAGTAAGTGAACTGGTAGGAATTTCTGAAAAACCTGTTTGTAAAGTCCTGTGATAATATTCTTTTGTACTCGCTTTCGAAAGATGTATTCGAATCCAGGCGGATTGCTTCGGTTTACGCTTTCGACGACACCACCTCAGAATGGGTTTTTGATGTCGCCGTAGAGAACGTCACAACTACTTCTCACCTCAGTTGTGTACAAAACGGTGGGACCCCGAGTGAGTAAACAAAAGAGTTACTATAACGGATTCAGTTTTTAGACTACAATAACGCACCGATAACTGATTACCGCCCGAATGCACGGTTATTGGTTGCGGGACTGAATTAACGCAAAAGATAACAGCAGGAACGAATCGCCTTACGTAACAGGTTAAAGAGTGACTGATACGGCGCACTCGGAGTGTCTCTTAAAAACAGTGTAAATTACCAGTCTGTGTGAGAGGATCTCTTGAAAAATACTCAGCCAGTAAGCAACTACGTCGTTCCACTATACGAAAGGTATCGACTGGCTTTATTACCTAATTCTGCCTCAAGTAAAACGTGTGAAAATGTAATTTTATTTACGTTTCGTACTCCTAACACAAAGTACCTCTTAGAAAGCCACCGAATGATTTTATAAAATAAGGGCAACAAAATATATTAGGAAAATACTTTAATCGGTCTTAATGATCAACTCCATTAGTCACGATACACTTCTGGCTACATTTATAAAGCTGGAACTGTTCTTCGGACAGATTGAAGCATTACCGCCACACTACTTCGGATGTCTGTTCGGATACCAACCACACAGCTACACCCAACTACCGTAAAGGCTACCTAAACCGTTCTGGATTGAACTATTAGTACTACGTTTTTTTGAGGATCAACCTCAATAGCCACGAGGCTAACGATGTAGCTTGTATTCTTATGGGAAACGATTTCGATAAGGGAGAAACCACGAATAGATCTTACATCAAACCTCCTCCAACCTTTCTGGTGCGATAGAAACGCTTGCATATAATTTTATATGCAGGGAACAAAATCAGATCTAGACGTAGGGTGGAAAAAAGTTAGCATAAATCAAGAGAACCACCCACAACGTTAATAAATATTGAAGGCATCTTATGTTCGTCACTCTTCTTTCAACCTGTAGTGCAAAGTGTCGAATATTTCGAGAGGTGGGGCTGTCCACCAAAACAAGAAAAAAAATCCATTACACGTTGTAACATTACAGGACATATTGGGACATATTGAAGTATTCGATACTGTAGACTTTTAGGGGATGTCGATACAGATATGCAAAATGTAAAGGGAAACTTTGGTGATGTATAAATATTGTACTGTGTCAATATTAGGACTTTTGCACAGAAAGAACAAAAATAGAATTAATGTAAATATATATTAGTGTTAGTAATCTATTTTCATTCAATTTTGTAATTATATTTCATTTTGTAAAAGAAAGACTCACTGTTTGCTGTAGCTCTGATTAATTGTATAAATTATCAGTTTTGAGCTAAATTATTTCGTATAATATGGAGAAGATACTTTTAAAAACTCTCCAGCTAACGAGAAAGTCTGTAAATGAACGTTTAATGCACACTTCTGGAACTTTCAATGGAGAAATTCTATATTATGATCGCAAAAATAGGAAAACTTGTGGAAACTGTTTCATAACCTAATTTCGAAAGACGATCTGTATCAAGAACTATTGCTAAAAAGATTTATTTACGTTTTGAAACACGATTTAAATCATTTTACATATAAATAGTTGTTCTAAATCACTCAAGAAATATCCAGAATCAAATGTCAAAATATTTCTGGAAACACCGGTACAAATCTGGTGAAGGTTATCCAGAAGCTGGTAGAAAAATGTTATGAAATCTATTTGTAAATAATGCTTGTAAGAATTTATATGTACTGATCCTCTTACTTACTTTAATCTGTACTAAAATTCTGTAATGTCTAATTTAGTTTTAAGTCGTGAATTGCTATCGTGTTCTAAACAAAACATTGTGAAAGACTCTCATTGTTTGGAAAGATATTAATACACCTAGGAGTTATCAGTTGCCAGTTCGGATATGCAGTGCGGTTAGCTCGGAGAGTCAGTTGTTGAGTCTGTGAAGTCTGTCAGTTCTGTTTGTATATAAAGGTCTGTAACGAAGAATTACTTGTTGTCGTCAATATGAACTCAAGACCTTTTGCACGAAGCAGACACCTCCTAATGCAACGTTTTAACTTGATGTTGAGGAGCTGAAATGTTATAATTTGGTGCAGAAAGTCCTGGGACGTTATAATTTGGTTGAGGAAGCTGGGATGTCATAATTTGGTGGAGGCGCTGGAGCTGGGATATTTTAATTTGGTGGAGGAAGCAGACTATTTGACGACCACCCAGTGATTCTTCTAAATAAAATACGTCTCTTCTGGGATCACAAGAAGTAAATACGTCGATTCTGGGGTCACTAGAAGAGGAGTGAATCAACCGAGTGAAACCATCCTGGAATTGAAGAAATTTCGCAAAACACGGACACCAACGACCGCCGACGGACACTAAGATAAGTAACTGCTTCCTAAAATAATGGAAAAAGACGCAGATTTCAGTACTGACAGCGGTGTAGCGAGTACACCTATTAGGGAAAGTGCTTCTGACAGTGTAGGAATGTTGGAAATGTTAAAACAAATGTTTTCAGAGTTAAACTCGAAGATGGACGATTCTCGTGCCGAATTACGTCAACAAATTGAACAGACACAACAACAGATGGACAGGTCGATTTCGAAGGCTGTGTGTGATTTAAAATCAGAAATAAACTCAAATACAGAACAGATTGCTCACACTAATCAGGTTCTCGAAGAATGGCGAATTACTTTTGAGTCAAACCAAAAAGAAGTTAGTTGTCGTGTGGACACGGTTGAGTTCAAAATTTCTGTCCTTGAAACTGATTTAAGTAACGAAATTTCAAATAACCAGTCAAATTTTAAAAAAGTTGTTGATTTTGTAAATGAGGAAAATTCTCAATTGAGAAATGAATTTGACCAGACAAAACGATTTTTTGAAAACGAAATTGAATCTTTCAAATCTGATACGGAATCTGATACGGACAAAAAGGTCACAGAAATTTGTAGTAGAGTAGGTAATGTCGAAAAAAATGTAGACAGAAAATTTGTAGAAATACAAGAAACTATGTTTCAAAAAGGTTTTAGTAATAGTTGTAATGGGATATGGGGAAATTTTCCAATTAAAACTTATCCCGGTGACAAGAATATACACCCAAAAGACTTCATGCAATTCTGCAAGGAGCAGTTCACGTCCATAATGACAGATAGTGTTAAGATAAAATTTGTAAAGAAATTACTTGATGGTGAGGCGCTTTCGTGGGCCAATCAGAATTGTTATGCGGAAATGTCCTTTGAAGATTTCGAAAAAATGTTTTCTAACCAAATTTTGGTCTGAAACTGAGCAAGCTCGAATCAAAAGTGAATTCTTGAATGGTCCTAGTTACAGAGAATCTGATGGGTCAATGAAAGCCTATTGTGAGAAACAGTTGCAAAAATTAGTGCATCTGGATAAGCCATTTGATGAGCTAACTCAAATTGATGCACTAAACCGGAGACTTCCGAAAAGAGTACAATGGGGTTTAGTATATGGTCCAGATGAGTCCATAGAACAATTCTTGAAATATGTGGACAAACTTGATAGAGCCTTTGAACAAAACAACACATTCAACGACTTTGTAGGTTCAGCACACAGAGGGTGGGAACCGAACCGTGCAAATAATAACAGTAATAGTGAACGAAGAAACTTTAACAACAACAGGGATAATTATAATAGCAATGACAGAAGAAATTTTGGTAGGAATGATCAGCACTTTAATTCAAACAGAGAATGGGAAAATCGAAACAGGTCCTGGGGTAATGACATGAGAGAAGGTAACCCGAGGTAGGGAAACGACAGACATAGGCCTTTAAACGACTAAATGCTCCACTGGGAGTCTGTCAGTTTGAGGCAAGGAATTTTCAAAATCAGGCTAATTTCACTCGGAACAGACAGCACTATAATCAGAGACCTAACCAGTATAGACAGTATGCTATGATCGATCTGTAGATAGAGGTAATGAAAAAATTAAATTTGACAGGAAATTTTGGAATGTCATCAGAGAAAATACTAGAAACAACTGTAATAGGAACCAGGCTACCGTTGATGAAGTAGGCCTAGAAGATGATATAATTGCAAATTTATATAATCAAGAAGCAGCATCTAATGCTGAAATGAAAGGTAAGAATAACTTTGATAATTTTGGATTGTACAAACGTATGTGTGGTGATGTTTTAGATGTAAGTTGTCATAATGATGTTCGTACTGAAGTTTCTGGAGAGTCTGATATTCATGTGGATGTGGTTGGTGAAGATGGTGTTGTGAGTAATGTTGGTGATACTAGTAGTGTTTGTAGTGTAAGCTCAGGCAATGATGATGATAATGTTGATGTTAAGGCTAATGGTGATTATGTACTAGAAGATTTTGATGGTGAATTGGATGGAATAGTTTATGTTGAGGTTAAGGAGGATGTTATAAGCAATAGTGTTGAGAATAGTTGTGCCAGGAACTCTAACTACATTCCACATGAGAATCAGATTGTGCCAGTTCAGCTTAGTAATACATCAGGAGACAGGGGGGTTGATTGTGCTGATGCATCTGTGATTATTTTGAAATCTGTTTGGGACAAATTTAAAGATTACAGTGATGACAATGATGTTAAGATCAAATTAAGGGAAATTTGTGAACCAGTTTCTGCTTTTAAGCCTAATGAAATCATCAAACGGGGTACTAGTCAGGATGTGAGTGAGGTAAATAGTAATCCAGACATTCCAGTAAATTCCAGTAGACCTAGAAGTTTGAAGAAAGTATTGCCTAATAAAGGAAACCTAAATATGGAACAGAGGTATGATGAGATAGCAGAAGATCTTTTGTATGAAGAACAGGAAGAAAGGGAAAACACCACTATGGGTTGTCCATACATAAAAATTAAAGCTGCAGGTTGGGAAGGGTATTGTTTGATTGACACATGGAGTCCAATTAGTGCCATTTCAAGCAAATTAAGAGATATAATTAACCATGATCCTGACTTTGTTGAATTACCTGTTGTTGGAATAAAAATTAGAGGCATTACTGGCAAACTGAGCAAAATTGTTAATAGACAGATGTTGTTGTCCTTCAGTATAAATGATGTACAGTTTACTCAAGGATGTCCTGTAATAAGTGACCTAAATGAGAATGTACTGTTGGGTATGGACTGGATATTAAAAGCTAATGCAGCATTTGATTGGGAAAAGAGTTTGTTTACCTTTATTGATCTTAAGACGAGAGTATGTTCCAGTACTGACATGTCGGTTCAAAACTGTGCTGATAAGGGAATTGAAATTAGGGACGTTACATTTTCTAAAGACAGTGGTTATTGTGTAGATGAAATTACTGAGGATTATGATGATGGAGAATATGGGGATATAGTTCAAGAAAAATTACGGGAATCAGATAATTTGAACCAAGAACAGAAGGTAGAGGTAGAAAGATTATTGTGGAATTACTGTGATGTTTTTGATGATAGACCTGGCAGAGTAAAGAATTACCAATGTAAACTCAGGTTAAAACCACATGAGCCATTCTTTATAAAACCTTATAGTGTACCCATTGCAAAGAGAAAAGATGTAGAAAAGGAACTTCAAAAGATGGAAGAGTGGGGCATCATTGAGAGAAGTAAGAGCCAATACAATAATCCTTTGGTAGTGGTTGCAAAACGTGATGGCAGTGTCAGGCTTGTACTAGATTCAAGACACCTAAATAAGTATGTGGAAAGAGAGACCGATCATCTCGAGAATATAGACGAACTACTTCATAAATTTGAAAGAATGAAATATATGACCAGTTTAGATCTCACACCAGGATTTCACCAAGTAGAATTAGAAAATGATTCCAAAAAGTATACTGCCTTTTTGTATGGGGGAAGATGTTACCAGTATTGTGTGGTACCATTTGGGCTGAATGTCTCAGTAGCCGAATTCATTAGAGCACTTGACTTTGTTTTGGGAAAAGATCTTTTATCAAAATTAACTGTGTATGTAGATGACATTTTGATCACTGGAGAAACTTGGGAAGAACATGTTAATACTTTGAGGGAGGTTTGCAATAGATTAAGGAAAGGGGGAATGTCACTTAAATTATCTAAATGTAAGTTTGGTATGAAAAAATTGAAGTTTCTGGGGCACAGTATTTCTGAGGATGGTATTTTGCCAGATCCTGAAAAACTCAAGGCAATTGCAAAATTCCCAATTCCAAAAACCAAGAAACAACTCAAGTCAATTTTCGGGATGTGCGGTTACTACAGAAAGTTCATTAGTACCCAAGCTCTAATTGCTCCAAGTCTTAACAGATTGCTGAAGAAAAACGCAATGTGGGTTTGGGATCAGGAATGTGAAGCTGCTTTTGAAGAAATAAAAACACAGTTATGTAACAGTAAAATTTTGTACCATCCTGATTTAAGTTTACCTTTTTGCATTATGGCAGATAGTAGTGATTATGGCCTAGGTGCTCACCTTTTCCAAGAAGTAAATATAAATGGGAAAATAGAACACAGGTCTATTGCTTTTGCTAGTCAAACCTTGAAAAAACATGAGAGGCAGTACACTGTTACTGAGAAAGAGCTTTTGGCCATTTACTGGGCATTTTCTAAATTCAGAAATTGTTTATTGGGAAACCAGGTAGTTGTCTACACAGACCATAAGGCATTAATTTATATTCAAGAATGTAGGTTGCATCATGGAAGGATTACCAGGTGGGCACTCTTGTTACAACAAATTAATTACTCAATAAAATATCTTAGAGGACCCGATAATGTAGTTGCTGATGCTTTATCTAGACTACCTGTGGGGGGTGACTTTGAAGATGACAGTGGGGAATGTGAAAAAGAATTCAAAATTATGTATTTAAGAGGGGTGGACAATGAACAAGAAATCAGAGACATTTGTAATGACATCCGACGGAATCAGAACCACGATGAGAACTGTAAACTGGTCAAAAGTTATTTAGGGAAATAGGGACATGAAAAAGTGGGAGATTATTACAAAATCTACAAAGGGATTCTATTCAAGAGAAACAGTGTAGATAGCGATGTATGGAAATTATGTTGGCCTGAACAGTACATCAATGTACTCATCAAGTACATTCATGAAAGTTTTGGTCATTGTGGGATTCAAAAGTGTATCCAGAAAATCCAAGAAAATGTGTACTTTAACAACATAGCCAGGAGGGTTAGAAAAATTTTAACGGGTTGTGACAGGTGCCAAAGAGTAAAAGTATCCAACCAAACTTGTCGAGGATTGATGCAAAACATCTTACCGAAAGAACAACACGAGTTTGTCGCTGTCAAATTATATGGACCATTACCGAAGACCAGAGGAGGCTATTGCAACGTTTTTGTTATGGTTGATGTTTTTTTCAAAATTCATTAAGTCATACCCTCTTCGCAAGGCAAACAGTAAGAGCATTATTTCAAAAATCAGAGGAGACTATTTTGGCAGGGTTGGAAAACCTCAGAAAATATTATCAGACAATGGGACTCAATTTACTTCTGGAGTATGGAAAGCTTTTGTTGAAGATGAAAATATAAGTCACATTCTTATTTCAGCTTATCATCTGTCAGGAAACCCTTCGGAGAGATACATGAGGGAAATTGGGCGATTCTTTAGAACCTACTGCAATACTGATCATGCTAGTTGGATTGACTATGTTGAGAAATTCGAAGATGTTGTGAACAGCCTACAGCATTAGTGTTTTCGCCGTATGAAATACAGTATAATAGCAAACCACCACATCCAATTAGTGATTTCATTGATTTTCCAGTCTGCAAACCATTAAGTACTCAAGAGAGAGAGGAAATAGTGAGAAAGACCATGAAATCTCAAGGTGATAAGAGGGAATGTAGACGTGACAAAAGATTGGAGCCTACTCAATTTAAAATTGAAGACTTGGTCCTTGTTAAAACACAAGAGAAGTCTAAAGCCATCAGTGGTGAATTAAAAAAGTTTTTTGACATATACATTGGACCTTTCAAGATTCAGGACAATCCTCATCCGAATGCTTACCATCTAGTCTACCCAAATTCTTGGAGACTGTTTGACCTACAAAACGTGACCGAACTGAAATTGTATAAAAAAATGTAAAAAAGTGTTTTAGATAATAGATGTTTATAGACTTTTATATGTAATCTTACCAGGATATTTTTGTATACTTTGTTATGTTGTATTTATCTGATTCCTCAGGGGAGCATACATTCTTTGTGTGCTAAGTGTTTGGCGAGCACTAGGTCCCCTAGCTATGCAATTGTCATATTTCATGTTAGTATTCTGGCATTGCATCTTACACTTATTCTGTGATCCTGTATAATCAATTTTCTCCACCTGTCAGTCTATCCTCTCTTAGCTTTAAGAAATTATTTAGAGTAAATTTTCTTGAGTAATTAGACTTTAGAGAATTCAAATTTCTGTGTCCTTAAAAACCGGTGCACCGACTATTAAATGCTTTTGCTAATGTTTAACTGGGTTTGACCACTGTGTGCTGTATATTCATAGCGGACTGTGCTATTGCAGCCTGTGATTGCATGCAGTGTATATGGAAACCATACGGACTGTGAAGATGAGACTGAAATACAGTGTGCGGCATTGAGGTATACCGACCTTTAAGGAAGAAGATCACTGACCTTCAAGAAAGAAGATCACCGGTCTTCAAGAAAGAAGACACCAAAGATATGTGTAAAACTTTTCTGTTTTGCAATGTAAGGACATCAACCCTTCCGTGTTTCACGTGGAAGTGCTGATGGGGGGGTTGTGTAACATTACAGGACATATTGGGACATATTGAAGTATTCGATACTGTAGACTTTTAGGGGATGTCGATACAGATATGCAAAATGTAAAGGGAAACCTTGGTGATGTTTAAATATTGTACTGTGTCAATATTAGGACATTTTGCACAGAAAGAACAAAAATAGAATTAATGTAAATATATATTAGTGTTAGTAACCTATTTTCATTCAATTTTGTAATTATATTTCATTTTGTAAAAGAAAGACTCACTGTTATCTGTAGCTCTGATTAATTGTATAAATTATCAGTTTTGAGCTAAATTATTTCGTATAATATGGACAAGATACATTTAAAAACTCACCAGCTAAAGAGATATTCTATATTATGATCGCAAAGATACGAAAACTTGTGAAAACTGTTTCATAACCTGATTTCGAAAGACGATTTGTATCAAGAAATATTGCTAAAAAGATTTATTTACGATTTGAAACACGATTTAAATCATTTTACATATAAACAGTTGTTCTAAATCACTCAAGAAATATCCAGAATCAAATGTCAAGATATTTCTGGAAACACCGGTACAAATCTGGTGAAGGTTATCCAGAAGCTGGTAGAAAAATGTTATAAAATCTATTTGGAAATTATGCTTGTAAGAATTTATATGTACTGATCCTTTTACTTACTTTAATCTGTACTAAAATTCTGTAATGTCTAATTTAGTTTTAAGTCGTGAATTGCTATGGTATTGTAAACAAAACATTGTCAAAGACTCTGATTGTTTGGAAAGATATTAATACACCTAGGAGTTGTCAGTTGCCAGTTCGGATATGCAGTGCGGTTAGCTCGGAGATCCAGTTATTGAATCTGTGAAGTCTGTCAGTTCTGTTTGTAAATAAACGTCTGTAATGAAGAATTACTTGTTGTCGTCAATATGAACTCAAGACCTTTTGCACGAAGCACACACCTCCTAATGCAACGTTTTAACTTGGTGTTGAGGAGCTGAAATGTTATAATTTGGTGCAGAAAGTCCTGGGACGTTATAATTTGGTTGAGGAAGCTGGGATGTTATAACGTGGATCGGGAAACGCATACTTTCTGTGATCTGTACACTTGTCCATACGAGCCGTCCATCCTGATATCCGTTAATGACATTTCTCATATGAGGTGCTCAACGTGACGTTCCTCCAATGGAAATGTATCGCTCTGATCCTCAGCTTAAGAGATCACGCACTCTCCGAAATACGCTTGCTCGTAGTTGCGTCGAAGACGCGATCCTGTAGTGTCTGGGTATCATTGACCGGCGTGGCGTCGGCTGAAATGTTACAAGCAATCTGGGTTGCTCCATCCAGTGATAAACTAACACCACCCACTCCTTATGACGGAGAAATGCTGGAAGACGATTCTCATCACTTTATTAGACTCTCATTAATATACTTGATTTTCACTATTGTGCCTGATAAAAATTCCAGAGGTTGTGTGTCTTAACTTACATCACTTCAGCTGAGAGAATTCGTGGGAACCTCGGAGTTCGTTTCCCCAAGAGTTGTAGAACGTCCGAGGCACACAACAATGGGAATAAGGGAGGGACAGCCTGCTCACCGCTCAGAGCATTGAGTCCCCGGTTATAAGTCCGGCAGGGCAGCTACATTGGGGCCCGCAGGGGTCACGCGCCGTTAGGAGGAGGGTGGGATCTTTGGTGTTGCGTGCGCTACTGGCGGCTAGCAGGTCTGAGTCTCAAGACCCGGCGTTAATTCCTTAGCTTTCTGGGATTGTGACTCGCAACGTCGCGCCAAAGGTACCCAGTGCTGCCGCTAGGTGTCACACTCAGCGAGTCGGCACCAGAGACGGAGAGAGAGAGACAGAGAGAGAGAGAGAGAGAGGCCAACGCCGCGACTGTGCGGCAACCGGGTTTCTCTCCAAAAATGTAGCGGAACATACGAATGGATGACAGCCAAACGCAAACTCTGTTGTTGTACCTCTGACACTGAGGCAAGAACGTAAGATCAAATTGCGGAAAATGAGGTAGTAAACGAGTTTTGAAGTATTGTACGCTTACTGAATCTATAATGCACCTCCCTAGCGCTATTTACGCTAACAGTGTATACAGTTCTGTACAGACAAAGTAAAAATGTACATACATCAAAAAAGTTTCGCATCACCTCGGCTCCAAGAGCTCCGGAACCTGTACACAAAATTGGAATTGAGATCAACATGAATATCCTTTGCACCCTTTTTATTGCTAATGAAAGTCAGGCACTGCATCTTGTACCACCATACAGGGACACCTTCGGAGGTGGTGGTCAACATTGCTGTACGCACCTCTCCCTCTAATAGCCAGTAGCACGTCCTATTGCATTGATTCGTGCCTGTATTCGTAGTGGCATTTTAGCCATAAGTTCATCAAGGCACTGTTGGTCAAGATTGTCCCACTTCTCAACGGCGATTGGGCGTAGATCCCTGAGAGGGTTGGTGCGTCACGTCTTCCATAAACAGCCCTTTTCAATCTATCCCAGACATGTTCTATTGCGTTCATGTCAGGAGAAGATGCTGGCCACCCTAGTCGAGCGATGTCGTTATCCTGAAGGAAGTCATTCAAAGGATGTGCACGATGGGGGCGCGAACTGTCGTCCATGAAGACGAATGCCTCGCCAATATGCTGCCGACATGGTTGTACTATCGGTCGGAAGGTGGTATTCACGTATCGTACAGCCGTTACGGCGCCTTCCATGACCACCAGCGGCATACGTCCGCCCTCCATAATGCCATGCCAAAAGAGAAGGGAACCTCCACCTTGCTGCACTCGCTGGACAGTGTATCTTGAGGCGTTCATCCTGACCGGGTTGCCTCCAAACACGTCTCCGACGATTGTCTGGTTGAAGGCATATGCGACACTCATCGGTGGATAGAACGTGATGCCAATCCTCAGCGGTCCATTCTGCGTGTTGTTGGGCCCACCTGTACCGAGCTGCAAAATGTCGTGGTTGCAAAGATCGACTTCGCCATGGACGTCGGAAGTGAAGTTGCGCATCATGCAGCCTGTAGCGCAAAGTTTGAGTCGTAACAAGACGTCCTGTGGCTGCACGAAAAGCATTATTCAACATGGTGGCGTTGCTGTCAGAGTTCCTCCGAGCCATAATCCGTAGGATACGGTCATCCACTGCAGTAGTAGTCCTTGGACGGTCTGAACGAGGCATGTCATCGACATTTCCTCTCTCTGTGTGTATCTCCTCCATACCCGAACAACATAGCTTTGGTTCACTCCGAGACGCCTGACCCCTCCCTTGTTGAGAGACCTTGTTGGCACAAAGTAACAGTGCGGACGCGATAGAATACGGTATTGACCGTCTAGGCATGGTTGAATTACAGATAAGACGAGCCGTGTACCTCCTTACTCGTGGAATGACTGGAACTGATCTGCTGTGGGATTTCCAGCTATTTTGGTGGAACGAATAATGTTTGCAGAAACAAAATAATATAGTCACATAAAACTCTCAGAGTTCATGTGATTAAAGTGAAAGAGCAAATAAATATCGTGATAAGCATCCTTCACAGAAATAGATTATAGTACTTAAAAATTCAAAAGGATAGACTGTATCTGCAGAACGATCTGCTGGTCAACTGCAAATGTGTATTGATTGCCCTTTTTGTACATACTCTAGTCACTGTGAATGTCGAGTAATTCTTTTTTCTCCATTACATGGAGAAACGAACATATAAAGCGCACCAGTATTACTGATGGAACCATCTGGCAGATTATTCTAGTTCTGAGAGGACGTCTCATCGCAGCGCACTCTCTGCTGCAGAGTGATATTCTTTCTGGGAGTTTTATTAGTATTGACAAGTCATTTCACATGTCTGAATCAAATTTTAATTTATTTGATTTGACTCAAATAAAATCGTATTTTCATTAGAATATTATAATTCAGTATTTCCAGTTGACAAAAAAATACAATATTAATACAATTAAAGAAACTGCTGAAAATGAGGTTCTAACCTCGAGACTGTTTCAATATGAAACTCAAATACTTACGAATAGATTTGTATTTAAGTGAGCCGGAAAAATATCTCCCTTTTTTAGAATTAACAATTTTGAGTTTTACAAAATTGTCACGTTGTTTTAGTAAACTGATGTCTGGGCACAGATTTTCGAATTACATAAATGTACGTAAAGGAAATCGAACGGCCAGTCCACAAGCTCCTCTAGCCACATAACAACGTATATATACGCTCACAAGCGTAAAATCTATACCAGCTGCTGTCTGAGAAGGGTGAAAGCACATACAGAGCGCTTAACAAATCCGGCAATAACTCACGGATTACAGTCATTTTCACGCCTTGAAGAAGAAAGTTTTTCCGAGTCTGACATCCAGTGGCACACATAGTGACGTCACGAGTCACGACACCAGGAAGCTCAGAATTTGACGCTGAGTGTCTTACCCGGTAACATCTGGAGAGAACTGACCAGTTCTTGACGAGGAGCGGCCTGCTGCTGTGTGAACCTGACCTGGTGGGGTTCCAGCGGCGTTTGCTTGGCTTGTTGGAAATTCTGAGTTGTTTATACAAGGCTCTGATTCGTCTGCTGTCATTGGACAGAAGTACATAACGTTTTACCTGACATGCTTGTTGCCATGACGGCCCAAACTGAGGAGTTGAATGTGGATGATCGAACACTCTTGGGTCGATCGTCGTAGAGGAGACTTCTCGTGCTCGATCGCTGAGGGGGGGCGAACATTCTGGTGTTCTGCACTAGGAAGTCGTCCCGACAACTTAGCTCGGTCCACAAGTTCCATGGGGGCGCAGATCTCGTGTTGACGCACACATCTTAGTGTTGCAGGCCCTTTGCTGTTCCTTATCCGTATAAACGATTTGTGAGACAATCTGAGCAGTCGCTTAGGTTGTTTGCTGATGACGCTGTCGGTTATCGACTAATAAAGTCATCAGAAGATCAAAACACATTGCAAAGAAATAGATAAATGGCTCTGAGCACTATTGGACTTAACATCTGTGGTCATCAGTCCCCTAGAACTTAGAACTACTTAAACCTAACTATCTTAGGGACATCACACATATCCATGCCCGAGGCAGGATTCGAACCTGAGATCGTAGCGGTCACGTGGTTCCAGACTGTAGCGCCTAGAACTGCTCGGCCACACCGGCCGGCAAACAAATTGCAACGACCATAAGTAACGAAAAGTGTGAGGTCATCCACATGAGTGCTAAAAGTAATCCGTTCAACTCCCGTCACACGATAAATCAGTCAAATCTAAAGGCCATACGTTCAACTAAATACCTAGTAATTACAATTATGAACAACTTAAATTGTAAGGAACACACAGAAAATCATGTGGGGAAGGCTAACCCAACACTGCGTTTTTAGCAGGTACATCGAAAAAGTGCAAAGATGGTAGCATGTTTTGCATCAACGCGAAATAGGGGGGAGAGTGTCACTGAAATGATGGAGGATTTGTGATGGAGATTATTAAAACAAAGGCATTTTTCGTTGCGGAGCAATCTTCTCACGAAATTCCAGTCACCAGCTTTCTCCTCTGAATGCGAAAATATTTTGTTGACGCCGATCTAGATACGAAGAAACGATCACTAGGATAAAATAAGGGAAGTCAGAGCTCGTACAGCCGGTCGCTGTGGCCAACCGGTTCTAGGCGCTTCGGTCTGGAACGGCGCTTCTGCTACGGTCGCAGGTTCGAATCCTGCCGCGGGCATGGATGTGTGTGTGGTTAGGTTCGTTAATGTTTAAGTAATTCTAAGTCCAGAGGAATGATGACCTCAGATGTTAAGTCTCATAGAGCTTAGAGCCATTTGAACCATTTGAAGAGCTCGTACGAAAAAGATGTAGGTGTTTGTTATTTCCGTGCGCTATACGACATTTGGAGAATAGAGAATTTTGAAGGTGGTTCGAAGAACCCTCTGCAAGGCACTTCAACGTAATTAGCAGAGTATCGATGTAGATGTGGATGTAGATCGAGATGGCTAGTAATTGGTGAGCACATTGTAGCGGCACCAATTTGTCTGGGAGATTACCATTTTGTAGTTGTACACCACCGCAGTACCGTAAGATTACGGATACGAAGAGAGGTTCTTTTCATTTTAGTCCCGACAAGGAATCACTACATAGTAAAATTCAGATTCGTACTGTTTATTCACATTGTAATGACACATTCCGACGCCGAGACGTTCAACACCTTAAAGGCTGCGCTAAAGATCAAATTGAGAGGGATGTAGGATATAATCTCTGTAATGTTCAAATTGGATTCTCTTTTGTTTCATACTCCACGAAGGAGCTGAGAGACACTTTCGATTGTTGCCTTGTGGAGGACGGACGTAATTTCGGACTGTGCGGAAAGGCAGCCATGTTGTTAGTAATCATGATTTGTGCGACGAGCAGAGCAAGTCTTATTGTCTTGTGAATAAATAATTTTCGTAACACTTCGATACTTCTCACTATTTTTTAAAGTGACGTAGCATTGTATTTCCTTGGTTTCCACCGTCTACGTGAAGTGAACCGATGCCGACTTAGGAAGGTACACACGGTCAACAAAGAGAAGAACATCGAGGGCGACTAAAGAATTAATATTGTGGCAGAAGGACTAATTCTACGTCTAAGGTGAGAACTCTGATTAAATCAACAGTGACGTAGAATTCAAAAATGTAATTAATCGGAATGGTAAATTATATTACAGGCATATTTCACGCAGCACTGAATTTGTCCGCATTCAAGCTGGTTAATACAGCCCGTAAAAAAAGAAAGGCATTTCAAAAATTCTGAAGTTACAATTCCATGTCCACAATTTTTCCTCTTTACAAAAAACCAAGAAATTTAATTTTTTTATTTATTTCGCCTCAACATCGTGGAGGGAATGTGCAGCATGAACACATTATCCTTCCCTGGACATTATGCTTTTGCTGATTGTCAGTATTAGTCTAACATGATAGACAGTTAGTCTATTGGTTTTCTTGTGTACGAAGAAGACTTTTTGCAATAAATCACCAGTTCATTTTTTACTTGAATTTCATTTAAAGAATTTAGTGTTCCTTTCATTCGATTTGCATTATTAATTGTTTTTAAAATACAGTTATTAAGTAATTTTATACAAATTGTTCACCCTAGGACCTCATGTAAGGGCCAAATATCAAGTAGCATATTTCCATTGTATTATGTATATCAAAACTGTATCTAAAGGGATTTGTCAGAGTCTAAATAGTCTCCGACTCTGGTAACGATTTCTAATTTCACATACATGTGGTACTGCAAGACTAACGCCTTGAACTGTTCCCATAACCAAAACTACAGGGGACCGAAGTCGAGGGAACAGGGGACGAAGGTGTGCCCCCTCCGCCCCAACCATTCCAAAAGACATGAAGCGTCAGCATCCGATATTCACACACATTGCAGATGAAATGTGACATAATGCATAAACCACATCGGTAGTCTTTACTGATGTGGTACCTCCTCAGACAAGGTAAGCAAAATGTTAACAAGAAGTTGACGATAATGAGCTCCATTAAATGTTTGGAGTAGGATATATGGCCCTAGTAACTTATCACCAAGAATGTCTATCCATTAGTTGACGGAGAAATGAGGTTGATGTACTCTTTGTACACCAGCATAGGGGTTTTCATAAGCCCACACGTGCTGAGTATGGAAGTTCACAGCACGACCCTTTGTGAACCGCAAAGGATCAGAGAAATAAATTCTTCGTCGAAAACAGTGGACCTGCAGCACGCTTCTGTATGGGCCAATGACACAACTATGATAGGCTATCGTGGTCCTCTGGCATTAGTGCCTCGATGTGTTGAAGGTGTTACGGATACAGCAATAGCTCAAGCAGTACCAGCCGGACAACAGGATGACTTATGCCTTCTGTTGGTGTCAATCGCCAAATCCCCACACTGCTGTTGCACGTCTTTCGTCCAGCAAATCTGGTATGTCCCCCTGCATCTGAGGTGTGTGAACTGACTCATTCGGTCCACCATTCGTCTTTTGGATGCTAGAAAATCCGTGTCCTTAAGAAGCCGAAAACTTTGGGTCAACAACTTATCACATGGTACTCTGCAACGTGGGTATTTTTCTGCGTAGTGGGAACGTGCTTACGGCCTATTTCCAATTGCTAACCCATAGGAGATAATTATATCCGTCATGTCACTTTATGAGTAGTAAGCTTCCATTGTTAACAAGCAGAAGAGAAATGGAAAATTTACCAACCTATTCGTGCACAGTGCAGTACAAATATCACAGTGACAGTAAACATTGCGATATGACTTACAGGGACTAGATGTTTGTCTGTGAAAGCATGTAATATAGAATAACGTGATGCAATTCTGAAATGTACTTAAATGCCATACTCCGAATAAATAAATGCGATACATACCCATAGTTGCAAGCAATTTACTACAAAATAACACACACTAACAACGCTAAAACTATAGTACATGCAACACAACTGCCTGTAGATTACCCAGTGCTCAGACTTGTGTACACTGGAGTACGTCAATACGGAAAGACACGTACAGTAGTGAACGCTATTGACGGATCATGGGTTGGGGTTCGGTTGTTTGGGGAAGGAGAGCTGACAGTGAGGTCATCGGTCTCATCGCATTAGGGAAGAACGGGGAAGAAAGTCGGCCGTGCCCTTTCAAAGGAACCATCCCGGCATTTGCCTGGAGTGATTTAGGGAAACCACGGAAAACCTAAATCAGGATGGACGGACGCGGGATTGAACCGTCGTCCTCCCGAATGCGAGTCCAGTGTGCAAGCCACTGCGTCACCTCGCTCGGTTCACGGATCATGGGGGCAGCACCTGTGGCCATACGTCACTTGTTTATTTAATATCTACCTTGCGTGTCAGGCGGACATATTCACACCCGAACGTCTTCAGCCACTATGGACAAGTGTAGAGATCTCACAAAGTATGCATTTCCAGACCCACGTTCAAGGTATTTTTTTTCTTGTTCTTGTGGTTGGTATCACCTATCAAAATATTTGCCACTATTTCTCCAATATCCTGTGTAGGTATTCCACCCAAGAGTCTTCAGGCGCATTTGCTCTGGTGTTCCGACAGATATTTTCGATTTCGTGTTTGGAATGTGTAGGTGGAGTCAGTCGAAATTAATACTGTTCATTACGCCTGTCATGATGTGCCACTGTCGCCGCAAAGCGTCGGTTTGTTCCCCGTTAAAAAAAATAATATATTTTCAAAGCGGAATTTCACGTACCCATTCGGATGGACGGGCCACAAACTAGTCTACAACGTCATTCGCTTCATCCATTTGTATTAACAGGAGCGGGAAAACTCTAAGAATAACCGATACTCTAACAGCGACAACAAGGCCCTGGCCCAAATTGATAGCTACCGCCACTCTCCGTTTTCCAGTTTTCCTGCTAATACGTATCGCTAAAACGAATACCAAGCTGGACTAATCTCGGGCCGCTCTAACGAATGAGAATGTAAAATTCCGCTTCAAACAGCATTTCGCGTGTAACGGAAACAAACCGAAGCTTTCCGTCGACGTGATGACCATTACACGTTTGGACTGACTGCATCTACACATTTAAAATATCTACTGAAAAACCAGAAGAAATGTGCCTGAAGACTTTTAAGAGAGACATCCGGTACATTTATACACTGAAGTAGCAAAAGTCACGGAGCACGTCGTAGCATCGTGTCGGACCTCGTTTCACCCAGTACAGAGCATCATCTCCGTGTGGCGTGTACTCAAAAAGTCGACAGAAGTCCCTTGCAGAAATATTGCACGCTGCCTCTGTAGCCACACATAATTACGAAACGCTGCCTCACCTGTAATCGAACACAGGCAGATGCAGCTCAAGTGCGTTCTGGGTACTGATACTCTAATAGAGGTGGTGATATCTGGCATAAAAGCTGAAACCTTACTGCCTGCAGCCTCCTGTAACAAATCGTCCCGTGTGCTGGATTTTTTCACGTGTAGAACATTCGCACTTACCTTGCTCAGAGATCCGTCCTGTTCCGCACCATTCTGTCGCGAGAGTTCCCGCCACTCATTGTCGTTAAGTGGATTATGTTGTGGATCAGCGGGTTCGATTTTCTCCAACTGTGGTGGTCCCGCCAAGGCATTCCTATTCTGCTCACGGTCCCCTCATGAGCAGTCTCTGCTTTCGTGGTGTAACGTTTTCTGGCAGCACGCATCCAAAGTGAAAGTTAAAAGAACATTTCGATGTATAATGTTCATTGCAACAAATAATTTATATGTGTTTCTGTTAATTGTATTTCAAAAGGACATTTAAAAGATAATTATGAATTTTGCTATTATAAATGATTATTCAAAGACTGTTAAATACTATCTGTGGCGGAGGATGTGAAAATCGCTACAGAAGAAAGGATATGTTATCAAAAACGACAAAGACTGTACAAAAATTAGGTAAGATATAAATTGGCAATATATTGTAGTAGAATCGCTTGCCTTCTGCACAGACTGAATGGGAGAGGAACCCGTAACGTTGCATTAGGCTCTTACGTAGTCTTCATTTGTCATAAGTCGATGATCGACGCCATTTGTAGCTGGGATTGTAAACGGTGTGTAAAGATTTTAATTGTTTCTGTTAAAATATATTTATCTAATAAAATCTGTTTGTCACAATTACTGCAAAGTTCACACCGGACATTACCCATTTTATTTTAGAATTTCCAGCATTTTATTGTATATCGCTGGCAGTACGGAGCTGCACCGTGAGCGAGCATTCTGGAACAGCGGCAGATTAAAATATACCATCGCAATAACGACCACATCCTAAAAAGGGTACAGGTAGAGGTGAACGAAAATAAAAACGTGTTTCTTTTCACAGCATTCCATAGGCAGAATACAAAGAGATAGTAGATTTTATCTTGTGCATTCACAGGTGGATACAAGCTGCAGCTCTTTTAAATTTTCATTCAAAAAGTGATAAATTCTGAACATAACGTGAAGTGTATTTAAAAGTGGATAATTCTTCAGGAGAGCTTAGAAATATAAAAAAGAATTCATAAAGTAAAGATAGTCTTACGCTTCAAAGCTAGTCGGGCTATATCCAGTAAACAAAAATCCAGTGCAACGTGAAAATCTTTGCTAAGTTCGATGAAAAATCATATTTTCATTCTTGTACAAACAGCTGTAGTCCTTGAATAAAAATATAACTTGAACATTATTTTGGGAACATTCAAAGAAATTCGTTTTTATTAATCTGCAATAGAATATTTCATATGTAAAGTAATAATCATAGATGAAAAATTTATTGCAACCTTTGAAACCTCCCTTTAGAAAAATTTATGAATGATTGTGCTGATAATCTCCTTTATGTTATTTGATTTTCAAACAGCTGAGCAAAACTCAACGTACTCAGACATTTCTCTTTACTTACTCTGATCATCACTAAACGGACTCACAATATTTTAGCGCAACGCAATCTGACTTATATAATCCCCACAAAAGAATGGCCCCGACTAACAATAACCTATACCTTTCACGAATCACTGACCTCATAAAAATCTTCGTTACTCGAACTACTGCAATATAGCGAGCGCCAGTACTGCCAGCTACATAAAAGATTCTAACTATTGAAGGCACTAACTAGAAATCCAGTCCTACAAATTTACTCTGATGGACACACGTCCAGATCATCCGCTCTCAAAACTCTGTCATCTCTCTCCCCACATCCAACACTGCTGGCGGCTCACCTCCAACTGCGCTACGCTAAGGGCTGTTCACATCCAACTGCCCAACACTACAATAGAGAATATTTCAACAATGCCAACCAGCCACAGACTGCACACAGCACAATCAGTGATTTTCATACAGAGTGCTATGTGGCGTTACCAACATAAAAACCTAAACAGCCTACTTACACCTTTCATTTCTCATGTCCATCCATGTATATGTTAAGTTTAATCTCAACGGTTTCCCAATCAAATTAAACGCAGAAAACAAAGTTTAAAACCAAACGGTCAGCTCCCGAATAATTAAATAGACAGAAAGGCCTTAAAGTGGTTTCTGATCCCACTGCTTCCAGGGTTTTGTGATTGCGTTCGCGTGTCTCTTCATTCCTGTACTGATTTTCCCTATCTTTTTCTATTCCCCAGTTGTTCCCAAATCACCGCCACCCGTTATTGCTATCACCACTCAGCTGATTCCAGCCCCGTAATCGAACTCACTACGACCGCCCGTTGTTGTCGCTACTACATCTACATTTATACTGCGCAAGCCACCCAACGGTGTGAGGCGGAGGGCACTTTACGTGCCACTCTCATTACCTCCCTTTTCTGTTCCAGTCGCGTATGGTTCGCAGGAAGAACGATTGCCGGAAAGCCTCCGTGCGCGATCGAATCTCTCTAATTTTACATTCGTGATCTCCTCGGGAGGTATAAGCGGGGGGAAGCAATATATTCGATACCTCATCCAGAAACGCACCCTCTCAAAACCTGGACAGCAAGCTACACAGTGATGCACAGCGCCTCTCTTGTAGAGTCTGCCACTTGAGTTTGCTAAACATCTCCGTAACGCTATCACGCTTAATAACCCTGTGACGAAACGCGCCGCTCTTCTTCGGATCTTCTCTATCTCCTCCGTCAACCCAATCTGGTACGGATCCCACACTGATGAGCAATATTCAAATATAGGTCGAACGAGTGTTTTGTAAGCCACCTCCTTTGTTGATGGACTACATTTTCTAAGGACTCTCCCAATGAATCTCAACCTGGTGACCGCCTTACCAAAAATTAATTTTATATGATCATTCCACTTCAAATCGTTCCGCACGCACACTCCCAGATATTTTACAGACAGAAATGCATAAAAATGGTTTTTCATCCCACTGCTTCCAGGGTTCTCGTGACCGCGTACGTGTGCCCCTTCATTCCTGTACTGATTTACCCTACGTTTTTCTATTCCCCAGTTCTTCCCAAAGGAACTAGGGTGGCCGCGTACGGTCAGTCACTCTGGTCTAGGTTTTCGACTGCGCCCGCAACTGGAATCGTGCGTTTGCGCACCGCGTGACTAGATCGTATACTTAGACACATAGTCCCCCAAATCGTACTCGAACTCTTATTGCGCCGCTTTAAATGCTTCCACATAACCCTTTCATTTTGCAAAAAGATGAGGTATCAGTCCCCTATAACTTAGAACTACTTAAACCTAACTAACCAAATGACATCACACTGAAGCGCCTAGAACCTCATGGCCACACCGGCCGGCTGCATTTGGCAGCTGGGATGATGTGACACATGTGGGTTGGAATTATAGTCAGGCAGATACTGATCAGCTCTGCTGCTCCGAACGTATAAAATAAAAATTGATTAGCCTGTACCATGTGTTCGAGCAAACGGGCGGCGCTCGTAAATCCAGAATATTTAAGGAAGAGTATTACGATAGTGTTGTGTGGGCTCGTGCAGCCTCCGACTAGTAGGCTGAAAGGAATGTGTGTGAGTGAATTCCTAAAGTACCAAACTGCTGAGATCATCACTTACAATAACCCCACCTAAGAACAACACACAACCCATGCAAGAGGCAGGACTCGAACCTCCGGCAGGAAGGGCTCTCAATCCGTGACATGGCGCCTCAAACCTCGTGGCTACTCCGCCCTGCGCTGAAAGGAAAGCCTTCCGAAATTCCCTTACTGTCTCACAACGCCGCTATCTGGTCCTCATTGGCATGGCAGGTTCCCCTGCTAAGAAACAACGCACGAATTCAGTTGTGTGTGCTGGGCCACACTGGGGAAAGCACAAATTCGAACAGTTCCGACCAGGCATAGGGTGAATTCAGTTAACCGAGTTCAGGAACAACTCAAACTCACGTAGTGAAAGGAAATGCTTAAAACAGAAGCTTTGCTTTTCTCTCGCGAAGGTCTGTCCTCCGCCGCGAGAACCTCCCGCAACATTGCTTTCCCTGTAATTGCACTTATCCTCGCGTTCCGAGTCCCTCTTTGCAATTTATTCCCTGAGGCTCCAACTCCATCAGCCCCTATACATCTACATTTACATGGATACTCTGCAAATTATATTTAAGTGGCTGGCAGAGGGTTCATCGAACACCGCGCGACCGTTACGGTTGCAGGTTCGAATCCTGCCTCGGGCATGGATGTGTGCTATGTCCTTAGGTTAGTTAGGTTTAAGTAGTTCTAAGTTCTAGGGGACTGATGACCTCAGATGTTGAGTCCCATAGTGCTCAGAGCCATTTGAGCCATTTCGTCGAACAACCTTCACAATTCCCTATTATTCCAATCTCGTATAGAGCGCAGAAGAAACTAACATATATATCTTTCAATGCTAGGTCTGGTTTCCCTTATTTTATTATGCTGGTCGTTTCTTCCTATGTTGGTCTCCGTCAGCAGAATGTTTTAGCATTCGGAGGAGAACGTTGGTGATTGAAATTTCGTAGGAAGCTTCCTCTGCAACGAAAAACGCCTTTGTTTTAATGATCTCCATCCCAAAGCCTCCAACATTTCAGTGACACTCTCTCCCCTATATCGTGATAATACACTTTTTCGATGCACCCCGTCAGTCCTATGTGGTAAGGATCCCACACCGCACAGCAGTATTCTAAAAGATAACGGACAAGCATAGTGTAGGCAGTCTCCTTAGCAAATGTATTACACTTCCTAAGTCTCCTGCCAGTAAAATGCAGTCTTGGGTTAGCCTTCCCCAGAACATACTCTGTGTGTTACTTACAATTTAAGTTGTTCGTAATAATAATTCCTAGGTATTTACGGCCTTTAGATTTTTCTGATTTATCGTGTAACCGAAGTTTAACGGATTACGTTTAGCACTCATGTGGATTACCTCACACTTTCCGTTATTTAGGGTCGATTGCCAATTTTCGCACCATCCAGATACCTTTTCTAAATGGCTTTGCAATTTGTTTTGATCTTCTGATGACTTTATTAGCCGATAAACGACAGTGTCATCTGCAAACAATCAAAGACGGATGCTCAGATTGTCTCCCAACTCGTTTATAGAGATGAGGAACAGCAAAGGACCCTAGAGAACGCCATGAATCACTTCTGTTTTACTCGATGACTTGCACCACCAAACTCTGATAGGAACCTAATTGGTATACACTCTGGGCCAGAAGACTTGCCTTTATTAAGTAATTCATGGTTCTTCACTACTCCAAGGATATCTACTTCGACGTTACTCATGTTGGCACCTGATCTTGTTTCGAATTCTTGAATATTTACTTCGTGTTCCTTTGTGAAGGCATTTCGGATAACTATGTTTAGTAGCTCTGTTTTGGCAGCACTGTCTTCGATAGTATCTCCATTGCTATTGCGCAGAGAAGGCATTGATTGTGTCCTGCTGCTAGCATACTTCACATACGAACAGAATCTGTCTGAATTTTCTGCCAGGTTTGGAGATAAAGTTTCGTTGTGAAAACTATTATAAGCATGTCGCATTGAAGTCAGCGCTAAATTTCGAGTCTCTTTAAAAGATCGCCAATGTTGGAGATTTTGTTTCCGTTTAAATTTGGCATGTTTGTTTCGTTGTTTCTGCAACAGTGTTTTGACGCGTTTGGCGTACCAATGAGGATGAACTGCGTCGTTTGTTAATTTATTTGGTGTAAATCTCTGAATTGCCGCCGATACTATTTCTTTGCATTCAAGTCACATCTGGTCTGCAGTGACATTATTAATGTGGAAGGAGTGGAGGAAGGTGTTATGTGAATTTTTATGTGCTTTTTTGAACAGGTATATATTTCGTTTATTTGTGGAGGACTTGGGGATCTGGGTACGTTCAATAATACCAGTATACGTTTTAATCCTCGTTACTAGTTCAGGATTATTCCTTGTTAACAGGTAAAGCGCGGTTTTCACAACCTTTTACTATTCATGAAGTAACTGCTCGAAATAGTTGTCGGAGAAAGCGTTTAGCAAAATTTCGGATGATGTTTTATGCGTACCTCCGGAATTAAACATGTATTTTCACTAACATATCGAGGATAGATTAAAGGCACCACGAACTATATTTGTATGAGTCGGGTACGCGTTTGAAATTAAACTCAACTCGTCTTTGAACCTTTCAGCTACTGTATCATCTAAATTGGGAGGTCGGTAAAAGGATCCAGTTATTATTTGATTCCGGTTGCCAAGAATGTCCTCTGTGCATACTAATTCGCAGGAACTGTCTACTTCAATTTCGGGACAACCTGCTTTGAGGTGAGCCACACGTTTCTTCAAGTCACGAGCTACGTATCGTCTCCTCTGGACCAAACCTGGGTGTTGCTCACAGTAGCCGGCAGTCTGTTGCTTTATCGCCACCGCCTGCGGCCGAACTGGTGCTCACTGTCTCTGCGACGTTAACTCCCGGCTCTCGGCAGCTCTTAGGAACAGGAACTCGGGCGCAGCAAAAGACAGAGTACGTATCGCGCTGATTCTCTGCTCTGCCTGACCCTTCGTGGCTTCCAAACGCCCGGCAGCCGCTCTCTCAGCTCGGGACAGTAGCTCTACGCGTTCACTTTGGGCAGCCACGAACGTCGCCATAACCCTGCTCTCCTGTTCTTCGAGCACTCTGTTTAGCGGCAACTGCTCGCTTTCAGCTTCACAGACGCTTCTCGACGACCCTCGACGTTTTCGCTAACTCGATCACTATTTCATCCCGTAGCATCTTCTAAAGTCATTCGCTTTACTTTCCACGTTCCGTTCGAGCTTAAGATTCGCAGCTTCTAAGTCATCAAATAGCTTTTCATTCACTTTCCTCGGCTCATTAAATTTCTCTTCAGTCCCTTCGTGAGTTCACCAACCGGCACAGAGGTTGTTTGAGCATAGTGGAAAAAAAATTTGCATGCAGTTAATGCAATACTAAATCTAACCATAGTACATAACATCGTTAAATGAACCTGTATAATTAATCAATGGATTGTGAATTTGGCACATTAGTTCTACTCATTCCTCTCTCTGGGTACTTCGTTATCACTGTCTTTTTGTGCAGCATATAAAAATCAGGCTAATATTTCAAAGAAAGAAGCAGTTAAGAGCATCGAGTTGCAAGTCTGGCAGCTATTTGGTGCGTTCTGAAGTAGTTAGAGGACACACGATTTGAGTTTTCATGAAACACATTTATTCAAAAATAGCCACAAAGAATTATGGGTGGACATTCTGTAGATATACTTTAGTTGTGCCTGAACACGAAATAAACTAATCTGATCTGGCAAGAAGAAATTACATAGCGCAATTTAACTATGCATACGTGAGGGAAAAGAGAGGAAAGGGAACAGAAACATATGACTTCAGTTATCCAATCAAGCTTCACACGAAAACGACGAAATTCAGAGGAACATTACCTGCATTGCGTGCATGCACTAACATCAAAGGGGTTTACACCGATTGAAACATCTTGTTACAGCAAATACACCACCTGAGAATTCACGCAAGCATCATGGAAAGAAGTCACCTGAGTTGCACATCCAACTGTTTCAAACAGATGTGAGTGAAAATCGCTAAATGTATAAATCAATGAGAGTACACCACTGTAAGAACGAATAGATCATGAATCACACCGAATTCATAATAAAACCATCAAGGCGGAAGGCCCCAATGATTCGAGAAACATATGGCCCCCATTAAACAAAGGCAGCTGCTACACGTTCCCACAAAACAGGGAAATGCAGTAACGCAAATATTCACCCATCACTTATCAGTTAAAATAACACGGACCAACTATTGAGATTCAGTAATAGAGCGCAACGCTCACAGAATAAAGACAACTCGAGATCACAGCAGAAAATAGAACATGTGATAAACTACAATACATAAAAAGAAATATCGCACATACACGAAAACACAAGTTCTGTCATATTCACAAAGCTTTAAAGCACATTAACTCAGGCTAACCATATCCCGTAGAGCGCATTGACACCACAATAGTAGAAAGGAACAAAGCAAACTCCGGACACTGACAAAATCATAGACTCAAGCATTGCCTATCAAGAGCAATATAAAGCAAGAAGTAATCGAAACACTTCATTCAGGCCAAGAGCTTTTCCGAACGGCTTCACGCATGAAGACCGCGTTTGAAGCTACGACCTATCTCATCACTGGCAGGAGAGGGCTCACTTAAGAGCACAGCTACATCCACCGAGTTCAGTACGGAACCGCGCGACTGCTACGGTTGCAGGTTCGAATCCTGCCTCGGACATGGATGTGTGTGATGTCCTTAGGTTAGTTAGGTTTAAGTAGTTCTAAGTTCTTGGGGACTGATGACCTCAGATGTTACGTCCCATAGCGCTCAGAGCCATACATCCACCGACAGCCACCGCTCGGCTCGGAGCGCATGGAAAGCCTACACGGGAAACGGACAATACCAACTTGACAACCACGAAGCTGTCGAACAGCACCGATAGACCTCTTTGCCCACGTAAGAGGTACAAAATTGGTTATCCTGTGCTTCTAGCAGACGAAAAGCAGCTCAAGTACCAAACCCAAGACAAACCTGAAAAGACACATAAAAAGACCTGGTCACACAAGGTAGGCTAATGGACGAACTTTATAACTATGGGGCTAGATTACACATGGAATATTAATGGATCACTTAAAGTACTGACATACTGATGCGCAGAACGAGTTGCTTGCACTTAACGTCAGATTATCACTGAAACTTCTCAGTCCTTCTGGGAGGGTTAGTAGAACCAACTGCAGACAAACAGAATCAAACAGGGCAACAGTCTTATAAAGCGACTCTACACAGACATTTCAACATATCATAAACACACTAATTATAATCCTTCATGCAGTGATTTTTGCGTTTTCTCCTGTGGAGTTACGGGGTACTTTTATTGATATGAGCGTCCACTGTCTACATCTATATCTCCATGGGTAGACTGCAAATCACACTTAAGTGCCTGGCAGAGGGTTTATCGAACCACCTTCACAATAATTCTCTATTATTCCAATCTCGAACAGCGTGGTGGAATAACTAACACGTATATCTGTCAGTGCGTGCTCTTATTTCCCTTATTTTATTATGATGATCGTTTCTCCCTATGTAGGTCAGCGTTAACAAAATATTTTCACGTTCGGAGAAGAAAGTTAATGACTGAAATTCCGTGAGAAGATTCCGCCGCAACGAAAAACGCCTTCGTTTTGATGACGTCCTCCCCTAACTGTGTATCATGCAGTGACACTCTCTCCCCTATTCTATATTAATACAAAACGAGCAGCGCTTCTTTGAAGTTTCTCGATGTACTCCGTTAATTCCATCTGGTAACAATCCCACACCGCGCAGCAGTACTTCGAAAGGAGACGGACAAGCACAGTGTAGCTAGACTCATCAGTAGATCTGTTACATATTCTAACTGTTCCGCCAAACAAACGCAGTCTTTGGTTTGTCTTCCCCGCATCATTTTCTCTCTCTTCTTTCCACTTAAGTAGTTCGTAACTGTAATTTTTAGGTATTAATTTAAAATTACGGCTTTTAGATTTGATTTATCGTGTAGCCGATGTTTAACGGATTCCTAGTAGCACTCTTGCGGATAACCCCACACTTTTCATAACTTTGCGCTAATTGCCAACTGCCAACTTTCGAACCATACAGATATCTTTACTAAATCGTTTTGCAACCGATTTCGATCTTCTAATGACTTTACTAGACATTACCTACAAACAGTGATCGTAGATGGCAACTACTCATGATCGCAACAGAGTTTCACTGGACACGGGGAGAAGAACATTTTTCCATAACACATCCGTCAGTAGTTCTCTTTGATGAACAGGATGTGCTTCACTTCAGCAACTGCTTCATTTCTGCACTACAATAGGGTGTCTCACGGAGACCTAGGAGCTATAAAGAGCTTGGAAAATCTCTGTCGGCTAGTCTCATAGTCTTTAAACCGGAGATGCTTATTTTGCTGTAATTGGTTTTGTGGAACCGAGAATTCATTGAGATCTTCTCTTACAATGCTGCGTGGTGATTGCCCTTTAATCGCCTTAATGAGATCAGGTCTTATTGCCAAAGGTAATTCAAACTGAGTTCGAGGATGTTATAAATGCATAAGATCCAAAGATAATGAGATGTAGATTGTTTACATAGGAAAGTATCACTTTGCTTATGTCACCGAGAAATACTGGCAATGAGTGTTGTGTATAGAGTGACTAACTTATACTTCTCCACAGTACTGCTTGTGAGTCAGGTAGATCTGTGGTACATCTACATCTACATCTACATCTACATGACTACTCTGCAATTCACATTTAAGTGCTTGGCAGAGGGTTCATCGAACCACAATCATACTATCTCTCTACTATTCCACTCGCGAACAGCGAGCGGGAAACACCTAAACCTTTCTGTTCGAGCTCTGATTTCTCTTATTTTATTTTGATGATCATTCCTACCTATGTAGGTTGGGCTCAACAAAATATTTTCGCATTCGGAAGAGAAAGTTGTTGACTGAAATTTCGTAAAAAGGTCTCGCCGCGACGAAAAACGTCTGTGCTGTAATGACTTCCATCCCAACTCGTGTATCATATCTGCCACACTCTCTCCCCTATAACGTGATAATACAAAACGAGCTGCCCTTTTTTGCACCCTTTCGATGTCCTCCGTCAATCCCACCTGGTAAGGATCCCACACCGCGCAGCAATATTCTAACAGAGGACGAACGAGTGTAGTGTAAGCTGTCTCTTTAGTGGACTTGTTGCATCTTCTAAGTGTCCTGCCAATGAAACGCAACCTTTGGCTCGCCTTCCGACAATATTATCTATGTGGTCCTTCCAACTGAAGTTGTTCGTAATTTTAACACCCAGGTACTTAGTTGAATTGGCAGCCTTGAGAATTGTACTATTTATCGAGTAATCGAATTCCAACGGATTTCTTTTGGAACTCATGTGGATCATCTCACACTTTTCGTTATTTAGCGTCAACTGCGACCTGACACACCATACAGCAATCTTTTCTAAATCGCTTTGCAACTGATACTGGTCTTCGGATGACCTTACTAGACGGTAAATTACAGCATCATCTGCGAACAGTCTAAGAGGACTGCTCAGATTGTCACCCAGGTCATTTATATAGATCAGGAACAGTAGAGGTCCCAGGACGCTTCCCTGGGGAACACCTGATATCACTTCAGTTTTACTCGATGATTTGCCGTCTATTACTAAGAACTGCGACCTTCCTGACAGGAAATCACGAATCCAGTCGCACAACTGAGACGATACCCCATAGCTCCGCAGCTTGATTAGAAGTCGCTTGTGAGGAACGGTGTCAAAAGCTTTCCGGAAATCTAGAAATACGGAATCAACTTGAGATCCCCTGTCGATAGCGGCCATTACTTCGTGCGAATAAAGAGCTAGCTGCGTTGCACAAGAGCGATGTTTTCTGAAGCCATGCTGATTACGTGTCAATAGATCGTTCCCTTCGAGGTGATTCATAATGTTTGAATACAATATATGCTCCAAAACCCTACTGCAAACCGACGTCAATGATATAGGTCTGTAGTTAAATGGATTACTCCTACTACCCTTCTTGAACACTGGTGCGACCTCCACAATTTTCCAATCTGTAGGTACAGATCTATCGGTGAGCGAGCGGTTGTATATGAGTGCTAAGTAGGGAGCTATAGTATCAGCGTAATCTGAAAGGAACCTAATCGGTATACAATCTGGACCTGAAGACTTGCCCGTATCAAGCGATTTGAGTAGCTTTGCAACCCCTAAAGTATCTACTTCTAAGAGACTCATGCTAGCAGATGTTCGTGTTTCAAATTCTGGAATACCCCATTCGTCTTCCTTGGTGAAGGAATTTCGGAAAACTGCGTTCAATAACTCCGCTTTAGCGGCACAGTCGTCGATAACAGTACCATCGGCACTGCGCAGCGAAGGTATTGACTGCGTCTTGCGGCTTGTGTACTTTACATACGACCAGAATTTCTTCGGATTTTCTACCAAATTTCGAGACAAAGTTTCGTTGTGGAACCTATTAAAGGCTTCTCGCATCGAAGTACGTGCCAAATTTCGAGCGTCTGTAAATATTAGCCCATCTTCGGGATTTCGCGTTCTTCTGAACTTCGCATGCTTTTTCCATTGCCTCTGCAACAGCGTTCGGACCTTTTTTGTGTACCACGGGGGATCCGTTCCATCTCTTACCAATTTATGAGGTATAAATATCTCAATTGCTGTTGCTACTATATCTTTGAATATGAGCCACATCTCGTCTACATTCGCATAGTCAGTTCGGAAGGAATGGAAATTGTCTGTTAGGAAGGCTTCTAGTGGCACTTTATCCGCTTTTTTAAATAAAATTATTTTGCGTTTGTTTCTGATGGATTTGGAAGAAATGGTATTGAGCCTAGCTACAATGACCTTGTGATCACTAATCCCTGTATCAGTCATGATGTTCTCTATCAGCTCTGGATTGTTTGTGGCTAAGAGGTCAAGTGTGTTTTCGCAACCATTTACAATTCGCGTGGGTTCGTCGACTAACTGCTCGAAATAATTTTCGGAGAAAGCATTTAGGACAATCTCGGCAGACGTTTTCTGCCTACCACCGGTTTTGAACAAGTATTTTTGCCAACATACCAACTATAACCGTATGAGTCGGGTATTTATTTGTTACGAGACTCAAACTTTCTCTCAACTGTTCCGCAACTGTATCATCGGAGTCTGGGGGTCGGTAGAAGGAGCCAGTTATTAACTTAATTCGGCTGTTATGTATAACCTCCACAGACACCAATTCGCACGGAGTATCTACTTCGACTTCACTACAAGATAAACCACTACTGACAGACACAAACAGTCCACCACCAATTCTGCCTGATCTATCTTTCCTGAACACCGTCTGAGACTTCGTAAAAATTTCTGCGGAACTTATTTCAGGCTTTAGCCAGCTTTCTGTACCTATAACGATATCAGCTTCTCTGCTTTCTATTAGCGCTTGAAGCTCAGGGACTTTTCCAGCGCAACTACAACAATTTACAACGATAATTCCGACTGTTCCTTGATCCAAGCAAGTCCTGTATTTGCCAAGCACCCTTTGGCATTGCAGCCCATCCCGCACTTTCCCGAGACCATCTAACCTAAAAAACCGCCCAGTCCACGCCACACAGCCTCTGCTACCCATGTAGCCGCCAGATGAGTGTAGTGAACTCCTGACCTATTCAGCGGAACCCGAAACCCCACCAACCTATGGCGCAAGTCAAGGAATCTGCAGCCAATACGGTCGCCAAACCATCTGAGCCTCTGATTCAGACCCTCCACCCGGCTCTGCACCAAAGGTCCGCAGTCGTTTCTGTCAACGATGATGCAGATGGTGAGCTCTGCCTTCATCTCGTAAGCAAGACCGGCAGCATTCACCAAATCAGATAGCCGCTGGAATCCAGAGAGAATTTCCTCAGATCCAGAGCGACACACGTCATTAGTGCCGACATGTGCCACCACCTGCAGCTGGCTGCACCCTGTGCTCTTCATGGCATCCGGAAGGACCCTTTCCACATCAGGAATGACTCCTCCCGGAATGCACACGGAGTGCACACTGGATTTCTTCCCCTCCTTAGCCGCCGTATCCCTAAGGGGCCCCGTTACGCGCCTAACATTGGAGCTCCCAACTACCAGTAAGCCCACCCTCTGCGATTGCCTGGACCTTGAAGGCTGACAATGATCCTCTGAAATAGGGCAGGCAGCTGCATCTGGCTCAGCCAGAGACAGTGCCTGAAACCGGTTTGTCAGACACACCGGGGAGGCTTTCTGATCAGCCTCCGGGGACGCCTTTCGCTGCCTGCCAGGCCTTGGAACGACCTCCCAATCAACCACAGGCGAGGGCTCAGCCCCACTGCGGGCAGCAACCGGGGCAACCACAGCGGCAGACCAATAACTTAGGTTATCTGAACATGAGAGAAACTACAGATTAAGAAAGAAAGGTTAAACCTTTGCTAATTATCTGATAACAGAAAACTAATCGCTCAAATTATGTTGATTGTAAGATTTTACATTCTGTAAAGAATATCAAAAGGATGATCCACCTGGAAATACTTGAAATGAAGAAACATATGACTCAGAATGCCATGTTAGTATTAAATGACAAAACTCAGTTTCCTTGGGTCTCTGAGTGGAGGGCCATCCTGCAGGTGATGTGCTGTTCGTTAGGTAGGTTTGTTGCAGGTACTGCTCACCTCTCCAGAGGCATATTTTGTAGTGCTGTTGTACAAACACAGTAGCTTTGATTGGAAGCATCAAAATATCGCTATGACATCACACAATCTGACGATGTATTTGGTATTTATGTATCACAGTGTAGTATTTGTTATACATAGAATATCTTTGGTTAGAAATTCTTTATTATGTATTAGACGAGACGTCACTATTTCTACCAATTTCTTCATTTCTAACACTATGACGTAACACACACACTAGTAATGGAGTGGTGGCTTAGCAGTGATCCGTAAATCGGAACCACGCTGGACTGTGATTGGCAGATAGAGTCACAATGGCGACGTGACGCCGGGAAAAGTGTGGTGGAAAATACGTAAAATTGTGGAAAATCTGGTAGCAATAAGAAAAAGAAAGAAAAATACATAAAACTGAGGAATACACAAAAAAATATGAAAATGGGTGAAAACTACAAAAAAATATGGAATAATGAGAGTACTTCCTGGATGCGGCATCCGCTGGTGCCTCTAATTATATAATACTGGTATTAACAAATATAACTCAAGTGACATGACTTAATGTAATTCGTTACAAACAAATAGCCATTGGCTGATGCCCCCCCCCCCGTGCTTTACAGCTCTGGAGTAGCCCCTCGCACTCAAGTGTCCCAGTTATAAAAGAGGGGAGGAGGTAATGCTTGATCCTCATTGCTTAGAGGGGAGAGTAAGTGAGCCGGTTGTCGTCACCTTTGTCACATGACAAAGTTGCCTCGATGACTACTCTGGGGACTTTAATCAATTCTCACTGGTTCTCGGGGAATAGGGTGGAGGGGGGGGGGGTGTTTACCAAGCATTCCCAAGTTGGTAACCTGACACCTAATGTAAGATATTTGCAGATTCAACACACCTATCCTGCAGTCCTCCATTGCCTCAATAGACATCTCTGCTGGCCAACGTCCCGTACTGAACAGAAAGACTTGCTATGTGGGTCCCATTAAATAATGTAGACGGCATTAGCACATCTGCATCTTAGCAGGATGACCAACTGAAAATAGAATGTTTGCAGTGGTGCACATGTACATTTAGATTGGAGATCTGCATCTCAAGATTGCACATAGACCGAGTATTGGGGACTGAAGACACCAAATAAACTGTTTCAGCGCAGTGGCTCCGGGGTAAACTGACCTTATGGCATCTTCCTCAACCGAATCAGTGCATAGCAGCTAGGAGAGAAGGAGCGCAACGTCAAACTGATAAATGGGCTCATACTGTCAAGTTCTTTGTAACTTGACAGTATTATGTAATCACTGAAAGAGCGTCACACATGCAGTAACCACTCACAGACAGCAAGTGCAGCTCTAGCAGTGGAGGGTGTACGCATAGCGTGTCAGGGGACGCGGTAAACGGTGCAGTCGTTGATAGGAAAAGGAGAAACTGAATTGGCGACCAAAAGGGCACGACAATTGTTTTTCGAGCCAGGGATAGAAAGGGCTAAGTTTAAAAATTGTTCGCTGTCACCGTGGCTGAAGGATGAAGTCAACGGTAAGACGGCGCTAACGAAACCTGGCGCCAGTGGAAATGTAGTGCAGCGCGCCCCACAGATGACAGGAGTGAATGATGGCTGTGGAGACGTGTACGGCCGAAGAGACGAGCAGCTGTTGAGCAGCTGGCCGCCCATCTTAGCCGAGGGGCTGCCGACTGCGTCTCCTCAGCGGCCGTTCACCACACGTTGCTGTGTCTGAACCTCTACAGCAGGCGCCCGCTTCAGGTCAGCATGCTGACCGCTGTTCGTCGTCGACAGAGGCTGGAATTCGCAGCCCAGTACCGTAATTGGACGTCCACCCAGTGGCAACAGATGGCCTCATCACGTGGTTCCCGTTTTTATGGTCCACTAGACTGACGGCTGCTGGCGTTTATGGCTAGAAACATCTAAAAGAAAACACCCGGCAACAGTCGTCAGAAGAGTCCAGGCCAGAGGCGGGAGCGTTGTGGTATTGGGAACGTTTTCATGGCAAACCCTGAACAGTTTTGTGAACGAAACGGCATTCGTCATCTAACAAGTGCTCCGTTTCACCCGCAGACCAGCGGACAAGCAGATCGCTTCATACGGACTTGCAAACAACAGTGGCCAAGCTTCTCACCACCTACACATGTACTATAATACAGAATAAAATCTGATTAATAGTTTAAATTAAAAACCTCGGAATGGTGTTTTATTGTAAAATTATTAAGATTCTAATTCGGAACAGGCGCTGCAACTCTTTTCCGCCTCCTATCGCTCACACCCACGAGACGGACCATCACTGCCGGAACTTCTGCACGGCCGCAGCCATAGGTCAGTGCTTCACTTGCTACACCCACCACAGCATCCGGTGCCGCGAATGGGCCGCAGGTACCGCTTCGTGCCGCGTAATCTTGTTTTTTTTTGTACTGTTTATGGCAACAGTGAGCGCTGGTGCAAGAGGCGTGGTTCAGGAACGCATTGGCTCTTTACATATTTGATTGCAGCTCCGAATGGTTTGCACCGCCGCCATCAGAACCAAATTCGTGCGTGTCATCTCTCCACCATTCTGCTGCTTTCCTTCCCCCATGTTCACTGCCTCACAGGGGCGCACGGCCTTCGCAGATGCCCGCTGGTGCCACCAAGGAACAGATGGACGATACGCCCTCGCCCTGACCGTACCCGCTCGCCGACCCAATGGAGGTGGACATGGCATCTGCATCGCCGTCGCCCTCGTCGCCCCAGGACACGCCCTTAGGCCTGAATGTGCGGCCTGGCAGCAGTTTTCTGGAGTGCGTTGCTGTTGCCTCACAAGCCAGAAGGCAGGGTACAGCCAGAAGCACGCCATTCTCCACAGCTACGGCTCCTCGCTCATCTCTACGTCCAGCATCCTGCCTCCCTCCCCATTGTCATTAACTGCCTCACTACACGGCAACGGTGTGCCATTTCGGGGGGAGGGGGGGGGGGGGGAGGTAATGTGCTGGCATAAGATCTCGCCAGCACAGCAGGTGACACAGAGGTTGTGAGAAGATTGATTGTAGTCACCGGAGCAAGCGAGCCTATCGTGAGAGAGGCCAAAGACGCACTCGCAAACAATGCGCCGCCAGCGCCCTCTCGACCTCCAGTATTTAGATCGCCGCCGCAGATTTGGGGTGGAGAGGGGGGTAGTCAGCAGGCGTCCAGTGAGTCAACGAACTGAGTCATCAGTCACAGCCTAATGGGAGTCGAAATCGCAGTTAGCTCAGCCTCTAGCTCACAGTCAGTACCTAGCCATCAGAATAGTGTGCATAGTCCAGGTCTTGTGTGAAGTAAAAGTCGGCCATCTTAAGTAACTTCTTGTTCTTGTAAGTAAAGAACCCTGTTAATACACCCATGCACTTTTTGTTATAGAAGAGGATACTGGCCACCAAACAACATGCTCTCCTTGCTTCGTACAATACAAGTCAACAGTGACAACAAGACGACACAAAATTCCTTGAATGATCTTGTCATTCTGGAAACCACAGTGGATCAACACAAATATGCGTCGATGTCAACCTCTACATGCAGTTTGTTTTTCCTAAGCGCGATGGCATCTACCAGCAGGACAATGCAACGAGTCACACAGCTCACAGTGTACGAGTGGTTTCAAAGAGTGGCTGGATGGGGCTGCTCGTTCCATGCTTGCTCAGCTGAGACAAGTAGCCAGGCTGGCCACGGCTGTAGACTTGGCACGGCTCCACATCCCTGCCGGTACCTTCCAGAACCTCAGCGACTCTCTTCCCACGCGTCTCCCAGCAGGTTTGTGTTGGGATAGCAACTTTCTAACGAAATACGACACAATTAAATAAGAAACACCTCGAATATGTCGCTCTTGAATATCATAAGAATTCTCTTCATTATTGAGTACCGTACAAAAAATTTATTACCATTAACGTATTCACTGGCATTGAAATGCATATTGTAAAGGCCTTGTCCATGTATGTGTGTAATGTCCATAGAACTACTTAAACCCAACTAACCCAAGTTCTAAGGGACTGATGACCTCAGATGTTAAGTCCCACAGTGCTCAGAGCCATTTCGTAGAGGCCTGTAAGCGTAAAATCGTTAGTTCGAATTTCGCTATTAGCATCCACTTTTACTTTTATTTAAATACCGAATTTGTGATGATATGGAAACGTTTCTTATCAACTATCGAATCACATTTTTTAATAAAAATAAAGTCCTTTTTAAAATTTATTGGGTACAAAAATGCGAAACATCAGATACAAAATAAACCCTATTTTCATTTCTAGAGATTGAACTACGTTGTTGATGTACAACTTTCTTATTTAATAAACGCATTTCGCCTCTCTATATCAAATTTTTACGCGGTCAGTAATTCGAAATGGAGAGATTTTATTATCATTAAAGACTATGAGATAATGTCATTTTCATTTGTTAATAAATGTGAAACATAAATACTAAAAATAGACATTGTTACTAGCAAGATTCGAATCACAGCTACGCTCCTTTTTACTTTTCCCATTTAGCTCCGTCTTACGCTCACCATAAAAGAATTCCTAAGTTGATGGAGGCTTGTAGCTCGTAACGGTATTTTCCTCACAGGATTCGACCTGATTCCTCTTCCAGAATGCTTAAGTAACCCTCTCACAACTATAACCTGGTCTTTGTACAAGGTGAGCTGCTTCGTGAAAAGCAGAGAAACAACTTCTTCATACAAAAGAATGGAATAAACTGTGAAGTAACACTCCTCTTCGCAAAATTGTTAAACATCGTCACGCGAAGAAAGGAAGTTATAACAAATTACTCTGGAAGACAACAAGAAAAAGGCTCCTCTTCACAGGAAAAACAAGCAATAACAACTCTTCTTAAAAAAACAATCAAAATACATGTACAGCGGCTATTAATCTATTTTACTGGGAGAAATTTCTAGAAAATTGCAGGAAAATTATTTCTATTTCTGTTGTAAGTTGGTTATTAAAACTACTGTTGCATATTTAAGTAGTCACTAACGCCCGTTGTGTCTCTCGTTGAAGTGAGTATGTAAGGGACAATGTGAGTCACGTACCACACGCAAATGTTATGTTAGAACTGCCAATCCGATGGTAATATACACTGAAGAGCCAAAGAAACTGGTACACCTGCCTAATATCGTGTAGGTCCCCCACGAACACACAAGTGCCGCAACACGACGTGGCATGGACTCGACTAACGTCTGAAGTAATGCCGTACAGAACTGACGCTGTGAATCCTGCAGGGCTGTCCATAAATCCATAAGAATACGAGGGGGTGGAGATCTCTTCTGAACAGCACGTAGCAAGCCATCCCAGATATGCTCAATAATTTTCGTGGCTGCGCACCTTGGTGGCCAACGTAAGTGTTTAAATTCAGAAAAGTGTTCCTGGAGCCACTCTGAGGCAATTCTGGACGTGTAGGGTGTCGCACTGTCCTGCTGAAATTGCCCACGTCCGTCGGAAAGCACAATGAAAGTGAACGGATGCAGGTGATCAGACAGGATGCTTAGGAACGAGTCAGAGTAGTATCTAGACGTATCAGGGGCCCCATATCACTCCAACTGCATTGAAATTTGCAGCAATTTTCGAAAGGACTGCACTTCTGTCACATTGAACGATTCTCTTCGGTCGTCGTTGGTCCCGTTCTTGCCGAATATTTTTCCGGCCACAGCGATGTCGGGAATTATATGTTTTGCCGGATTTCTGATATTCACGGTACCCTCGTGAAATCCTCGTACGGGAAAATCCCCAATTCTTCGCTACCTCGGAGATGCTGTGTCCCATCGCTCGTGCGTGGACAGTAACATCCCGTTCAAACTCACAATCATGACCTATTGTAGCAGCCTTGACAGGTCTAACGACTGCGCGAAACACTTGTCTTACGTAGGCGTTGCCGACCGCAGCGCCGTATTCTCCCTGTTTACATACCTCTGTGTTTGAATACGCATGCCTATACCAGTTTCTTTGGTGCTTCAGTCTATTTTCTAGCGGTATGGTTGAAGGCGCCGTGTGCGTGACACGGGCCAATCATTTCGCAGCACACTCACTTGCGGAGGAATATATTAAGAAGATAATTATAAGAGTTCTGTGAAGGTTACAGAACTTCCGAGTATATTAAGCAAAGGCGATATTTCAACCTTTTTTGAGAACTGTGTCGTACTATACGTACGCAAGGAAGTACACGTGCGACACTGACCTTGAACTGCGGTAGGTATGAAGGAAGTGGCAGAGGGCAATTCAGCAAGGTCCTCTCGTCTGCCTCAGAGCAGGTTACAGCAACGGAGCGTATCCGGTATCGGGACATCATTGTCGTTTCTTTCGTGTCAGAGCGTAAGAACACGTTTGCAGGAAATTGTTGGTCCACTTTATCAGTTTTGATGCAATTTTTGTGATGGCGTAGTGGCGCTATCGCAGGTCAAAAACGACATACTCAGAAAATGTTCGTTAAAAGAAATCGTTAGTAATGCGAGCAATATCGTTTCTTTTTTGCGAGTTAGTAGTATATCGGTCAAATATAGTAATGGAAATCCTAATCACTTACAGTCTTGACCAGTAACCGTCGCAATACTCGCATTACCAGGGGGTCGGGGGGGGTACTTTGTACCCACCTTTTGAAAATATTGAAATCTACTCGGGTACTTTATTTTCTTAAGTTTTGTAAAAAATGTTTGTTGTCTTTGATGAAATCTTCTTACAGATTTTATGATTGTTTTACATTTTTCGTTTAAGCTTAATCCGAAATTTTAAGTTGAAGGGAGGTGGTCATAATGTCTTACCCGCTTGGTAGTAGATGAGACTTCCACAATGTTTGTCTTACTCCACAAATAACAGCATTATATGACCTTAGAACACATGGAAATTATATTTCTCTGGACTGATAGCAACAATGGTCCCAACAATGATTCATTTCCCTTTGTTTCTTTATTGTTTCCTGTTCAGTGGCACTTAGTTCAGTCTTAATACAACTGTGCTTCAAAACTTGTCGACATTCACTTACTGATGGAGAAATACCACAGATTTTGGAAGAAGCTACGGCTTCTCAAATGGAATCTGATCAAACTGAAGCTGTAGTGAGTGGACCTGAAGAGGATTGTGTTGTGCGCTAGGATGTGGACAATGATAGAGCACTTACAGAAGCTGATGATGAACTCTGGGTACCTGAAACTGATGACGTCGCAGTTTGCGAGGTTAGTGACAAGGATATTACAAGCACTGGAAAAATTTATACCTCCAAACCACCTCAAATTAGAAGACGAGTAGCAGAAAACACAGTGAAAGAAAGAGAAGGCATAAGAGACGAAGGTAAACTAGGAACAATAACAGACATATTTGAAGAGTTTTTGTCTCCAGAAATTGTCAACATCATAATAAAGCATACCAATCAAGAAGCATTGAGGCAGAAAATACCCAAGACAGACAGACAGACAGACAGACAGACCTGCGTTCATGGCGTATATAGGACTATTTATTATAATTGGGAAGGAAAACGACAGTAAGTCATCATTTACAGATTTATGGTTCTTTACTTAAGGAACGTTTGTTTATACTGCTACAAGTCGTATCAGATTCGAGCAGCTTACTAAAGTAATAAGATTTGATCACAGAGAGTCACGAAGCGATCGCAATAAACGTGATAAGTTTGCTGCAATACAAGAAGTTTTTGATAAAAAGAATGAATTTTGTCCAAAATATTATTCTGTTGGGATGCACACTGTTATTGATAAAAAGTTTCCATTGTTCCGTGGCAGGTATCCCGTCAAGGTCTTCGTGAAGGAAAAGCATGGTAAATACGGTGTACTTACACGCATGCTCACAGACGCTAAAACTAGATATGTTATCTGCACGGAGCCTTATGCTGGGAAAAGAAATAATGGTACACAGCACTCAAATTCCGCTGCAGCTGTGGTCAAACGCCTGAAAGTTCCTATACATAATTCAGTGAGAAAGGTCACCACATATAGATATTACACTTCAATTGATTTGGCCGAAGATCTATAGAGGAATCACAAACTGACTCTCGTGGGAACATTACAAGCTAATTGGAAACACATACCTCAAGAACTGAGAGACATCTCAAGACGACAATTACATATTAGTGTTGGAAATATTCCAATAACAATTGTATCCCCCGTAAAAAACCCAAAAGAAATCTGCTATTTCTATCATCTGATCATAAATTTATACTATAATGAGACTAAAGGTGGCGTTGACACGATAGATCCAATGGTGAGGAAATATTCAACTAAGAGGGCTACAAGAAGGTGGGCGCTATCTCTTTTCTGTACTCTTGTGTGCATAGCAGTGGTGAATAGGTCTACACTATTTTTGTTGAACTTGCCGGACTGGGATAAGAAGAACCTAGTAAGTGACGACTTATTCTTCAAGAACTTGGACTACAGCTCGCGAAACCATACACTGAAGAAAGGGCTAAAAATATTTCTGGACTGCCAAAGCCTGTAGTTTCAAGAATGGAGGGTATTCTCAGAGGAAAATCCAGCAGGACTACGGTGCAAAGGAAGCTCATGGAGGTAAAGGTAGATGTCTTTTGTGTGTTAGTGAAAGCCTTTCGAAAGCAGAAAAGTACAACAAAGTGAACAAAACAATAATAGTCTGCCACAATTGTAAGAGGTACATATGTGCAAAACAGCAAAAAACTGTTGTATGTTCCAAGCCCAAGAAAGTCGTGAATAATTACTCTCACGACACTATGTTATGTACATAACATATATTTCTATATTACGTCAGGTATTTGTAACTATTTTAATTATAGTAAAGTGCACTTCAATAGTTTTATAACGAATTTTACTAATAATTTTTCTCAAGATAATTAGACTTACTTAACTTAAAAGTGATGTAAGTGAAAGGTTAAAACTGTTTTCAAAAATGCATTTTATAAGACATGTTGAGGTACTGGATCCTGATTATGTTCATAACGCAATTTAAAAACAAGTAATGAAACGTTCTTATTTTATAAATTCTTTACGGTGGGTACAAAGTAGCCCCCCGCCCCCCTCTCTTTGGTAATACACGTTACTGAAAATGGCTTGGTATTGAGAGTGTTAAAACTGCACTGGAAGGAGAGTAAATAACTAAATCTTCTCACTGTGTACTTCACACAAATTATATACATGTTTGTATGTATATGTGTATGTATGTATGTTCGTTCCACACCTCTGCCTAAACCACAGGACGAATTTCAACCAAACTTGGTGCACGTATCATTTACTGAGTGGAAAGGAGCACTGTGGTGGTAAGGACCACAAGGGTTGGGGGTGGGGGGTGGGAGTGCAAAACCAGCGCAGCCCACGAGCCAGAACACCCACTCTTCAGTCATCCAGCATTTGTAGCTCAGATCACTTACAGACTTGCAATAAACTTGACACATAATTTCAAATCTTTACGAAACTTTTTCTCTCTCATAACACCAAAAAATGATGAAAACAAAAAAAAATGTCGCTTACTACAGTGTTGCTGTTCACTTGGCAAGTGACGTTTTAATTAATTGGGTATTTGTTGCTAACGTTTTCGTGGCCAATTTTTTATGCAGACAGTATTCGCCTATAGCTCTGAATGTAGCAGAAAATTACATCGTGGAACGACATTTACACTCCTGGAAATTGAAATAAGAACACCGTGAATTCATTGTCCCAGGAAGGGTAAACTTTACTGACACATTCCTGGGGTCAGATACATCACATGATCACACTGACAGAACCACAGGCACATCGACACAGGCAACAGAGCTTGCACAATGTCGGCACTAGTACAGTGTATATCCACCTTTCGCAGCAATGCAGGCTGCTATTCTCCCATGGAAACGATCGTAGAGATGCTGGATGTAGTCCTGTGGAACGGCTTGCCATGCCATTTCCACCTGGCGCCTCAATTGGACCAGCGTTCGTGCTGGACGTGCAGACCGCGTGAGACGACGCTTCATCCAGTCCCAAACATGCTCAATGGGGAACAGATCCGGAGATCTTGCTGGCCAGGGTAGTTGACGTACACCTCCTAGAGTACGTTGGGTGGATCGGGATACATGCGGACGAGCATTGTCCTGTTGGAACAGCAAGTTCCCTTGCCGGTCTAGGAATGGCAGAACGATGGGTTCGATGACGGTTTGGATGTACTGTGCAATATTCAGTGTCCCCTCGACGATCACCAGAGGTGTACGGCCAGTGTAGGAGATCGCTCCCCACACCATGATGCCGGCTGTTGGCCCTGTGTGCCTCGGTCGTATGCAGTCCTGATTGTGGCGCTCACCTGTACGGCGCCAAACACGCATACGACTATCATTGGCACCAAGGCAGAAGCGACTCTCATCGCTGAAGACGACACGTCTCCATTCGTCCCTCCATTCACGCCTGTCGTGACACCACTGGAGGCGGGCTGCACGATGTTGGGGCGTGAGCGGAAGACGGCCTAACAGTGTGCGGGACCGTAGCCCAGCTTCGTGGAGACGGTTGAAAATGGTCCTCGCCGATACCCCAGGAGCAACAGTGTCCCTAATTTGCTTGGAAGTGGCGGTGCGGTCCCCTATGGCACTGCGTAGGATCCTACGGTCTTGGCGTGCATCCGTGCGTCGCTGCGGTCCGGTCCCATGTCGACGGGTACGTGCACCTTCCGCCGACCACTGGCAACAACATCGATGTACCGTGGAGACCTCACGCCCCACGTGTTGAGCAATTCGGCGGTACGTCCACCCGGCCTCCCGCATGCCCACTATATGCCCTCGCCCAAAGTCCGTCAACTGCACATACGGTTTACGTCCACGCTGTCGCGGCATGCTACCAGTGTTAAAGACTGCGAAGGAGCTCCGTATGCCACGGCAAAATGGCTGACACTGACGGCGGCGGTGCACAAATGCTGCGCAGCTAGCGCCATTCGACGGCCAACACCGCGGTTCCTGGTGTGTCCGCTGTGCCGTGCGTGTGATCATTGGTTGTACAGCCCTCTCGCAGTGTCCGGAGCAAGTATGGTGGGTGTGACACACCGGTGTCAATGTGTTCTTTTTTCCATTTCCAGGAGTGTAGTTTAGGCGACAAGACTTCATAAACACTGACTGCGTGGAAAACTACCATATCATGCAAGACGTTTAAATCTATTACTTAGTTGCTACTTATTCTATTTGCAACATTTTTTGCAGACAATATCCACATTTGTCGCTGAATGTACCTACAATGTATCATTCTACAGCTCATCTCAGTATTTGACATGTCTCCTGAACCATGAGTGAAAAACGTTCAGATTATGCATGACGTTTTAATTTATCACTTATTTGAAACCAACTCTAGTCGCAAACATCATCCATATATGCCGCTCAACGTACCTACAAAAATATATAATTTTATAACAAATAGTTCAAGAGATATTACGTCATAAACAGTGAGATGCGCGAGAAACTGTCAGATGATGTGTGACGTTTTAATTTATTACTTCTTTACTGCCAACTGTGTTCACAACGCATTTCGCAGATAGTGGCCACGTATACTGCTGGATCTACCTGGAAAATTATCTTTTTGTACAACACATATTTCAGGATATACGACGTCATAAACATTTAGCTATATGAAAACACAACAGCAGGGTGAAAATTCGCTAGGCATACAGGTGAAATATGTATACAAATATGATCGAAATTTGTCTGAAATTAGGTGACGTGTACGTATACGAGCAAACTAGCGGTAAAATGCTCATCCTAATCCTTGGAACGACTTCAGTTATATTTGGCACACATATTAGTCGCTGTCTAGAATGAAGAGCTAAAAACCACCAGCTTCCTGCTGGGGTGAGCGTGATAGCGTGGAGAGAGACGAGGGGAGGAGGAGGAGGACATGTACAGCAGAAGAGAGGAAATGGACAGAGAGAGGGGAGGGGACGAGATGGCAAGAGACAGGGGAGGTGTGGAGGCCGTGGATAAAGGAGGGACGGGGGAGAAGAGTGGATAAAGAGAGAGAGAGGATGGCTAGAGAAAGGGGGGAAGAAGGTGGACAGAGTGAAGCGGGAGGAAGAGATGGAATAACGGAAGACTAGAAGAAATAAATACTTGCTCAATGCCTGGTTTCTCTTCTAGTTAGAGTACTTAATTTTTTGTTCATTCAGGCTTCGAAAATTAATAGACAGTGAAGCTACATCAGGCAGTGACAAGCGGCAGCACATCGAGTCGAACTAAGCTCGTGTGACAGACAGGGGTGCCGCGAGACATTCCACGCTGATACGACTCTGTATCGTACTGAATGGATGGTGGTGATCCGCCACACAGAATACCAAAATATCACAAGAGTAGCGACTATGTTAAGGTACGGTCGCTGAGACCGACACTAGCGCTCCAAATGGCCTGGCGGTGAACATTGAATTCGGGGAAATATGACGTGATAATCTGTATTCTTGCTCTGCAAAATGCGAGTACTATATGATAATATTTTTCATTTATATGAGTGGGTCTGGTGCCAAAGTACATTTATTTTAAAACCCAATAATGCAATTTCTACCGTTTGGCTGTAATCGAGTTGAAATTATGTTCCCGATTAAGACATCTCTACCGCGCGACCGCTACGGTGGCAGGTTCGAATCCTGCTTCGGGCATGGATGTGTGTGATGGCCTTAGGTTGGTTAGGTTTAAGTAGTTTTAGGAGACTGGTGACCTCAGATGTTAAGTCCCATAGTGCTCACAGCCATTCAAACCACTTGAGGACCTCTCTATGTGTATTGCAGTCTTTGAATTGCATTGCAAATACGATGCTCGTATTCTGTTTAATTTTTGCTGACATCCGTATTATAGGGTGAACTAAATGCTTCTGTATTTGTTTTTGTTGCATGCTAAAGGACGCTGGTTTTGTCTCGCGGTGTTCTGCAGACTCACGTATTTTTGTTACAGCTTAAGAACCTCGATTGAAATCCATTGTTAGTGTACTCTTCGTATCCTTTGTTATTTTTGTTCCCATTCGTTTTTCGTACTCCACCAAAATTTTCATTGACTTCTGCTAAAATGCACTATCTGCACTGCCTGTTAATAACGTGTGAAAACATTTGCTAGTTACTGAGACTACGAAACAGACATCTACACCTACATCGACACTCTTCGAGCCATTGTGAAACGCATGGCATCCAGTGACGAGAAGCAACAGCACTCAATGCAGAATTAGATACAAGTTCCGCAACAGATGTAATAATGTGGAATAGCAATACTGTCGACACCCGCTAAGATGGAGTTCTTCATTAAAAGCGTGAAAGTACAGGACACGTATGTAAACAGATATAAAGTGTTGTGTTGGCAGAAGAGCCAACACCGTGTTACAAGAGGAGGCCAAAATGCACGCGTTTTAGCACACGCAGGCTGGCGTGAGGAGGAAAGAACTATACTGACGTCAGATCTGGAACATGACAAGGAATTAGAATTCAGAAAGCGGACGCAATTATTTTGATACTTAACTTTAATCCATTAATGATGAACGTCGCTCTTGACGGTACATGATTCACAATATTATCTGTTCAGAATACATTCATATTAACTGAATATGGCGCCTTGCTAAGTCGTACCAAATGACGTAGCTGAAGGCTATGCTAAACTGTCGCCTCTGCAAATGAGAGCGTATGTAGACAGTGAACCATCGCTAGCAAAGTCGGCTGTACAACTGGGGCGAGTGCTAGGGAGTCTCTAGACTATACCTGCCGTGTGGCGGCGCTCGGTAAGCAATCACTGATAGTGGCGACACGCGGGTCCGACGTATACTACCGGACCGCGGCCGATTTAAAGGCTACCACCTAGCAAGTGCGGTGTCTGGCGGTGACACCACATAAAGTATAATAAAAGCGGCGTTCTTAACAATTGTCTAAATCGCGTAGTTAACACACAGATTCGTAAGTGGTAACAAAAATCATAAATCTCAGAACATCATGTGAAGAAACTAACTTCTGTTTTATATGAACAACAACCAAATATGGAATCATTTACCCGACCCAGTATTACTGATGTCAACAGAGCTCAATCAGAATATGAGCAACATACTTACAACGTAACTCAAAGAGTGCAAAGCACACAATAAGGAATAAGAAGCACAATGATTTGAAACGAGCATCTGTTAAGTTCCGTTCACTACGGAACGAAAACAAACACAGAACCTAACGATCATCCAATAAGAAAGCGACATGATGCATTAATAAACTTGCAGCACTGCAAGTGGCCTGACAGCGAACCGAAGTCGTGTTACGTGTAGCCCCTACACGGGTTTCACCCCCTGTTGTGGCTGTCTCTGCACAGTTCGTAGCCAGTGTTTCTGGTGTCTGTTTAAAGCAACAGTCTGGAACGCTCTGTATCGACTCAAAGAGGATTATATACTGAGCATGGTGGCGCAGTGGTTACCACACTGGACTCTAGTTAGGGAGAACGACGGTTCAAACCCATTCCGCCATCCTGATTTAGGTTTTCGGTGATTTCCCCAAATCGCTTCAGGCAAATGCCGGGATGGTTCCTCTGAAAGGGCATAGCCACCTTCCTTCCCCATCCTTCCATAATGTGAGGGACCGATGGCCTTGCTGTTTGGTGCCTTCCAACAATTCAACCAACCAACAGTGGATTACATGTACCGAAATCCTGGCCAAAATTATTTTTGATAGTTTCAAACCTTTAAAGCACTCCCTTTCACTACTAGGTTAACTGTAGTTGTGAATACCCCTAAACTACTCCACTGCCGTCCATAGAGATGGGCCTGGGATGACTCGGCATGCATTTGTTAGTTTGTCTGCCTGTCTTTCAGTTTGTACCATGCCACTTTGCACTAGTTCTTAACCTTTTGTACTTGAAAATTTCAAAGTAGATTCGTGTGATACCCTTAATTTGCTGTACCGATTTTACTGGTGACGTGATGACAGGACTGCTTCTACTAGGGCACCGAATTGCTCGTCACGTGTGTGATTGTTCCATATGTAGTTAGTTTGCCATACTTTTCTCGCAATTTTTAAATGCGCCTTCAAACTAATTATAGCTATGTACTGTGTTATATATGTGCGTATTGAGAAGTGAATGTTAGTGTGTGTAATCTAGGTTGGTTCTGCTACGTTGACTTGTCTAATGTTACCGATCACAGCAGGTGATTGTCCCAGGCTTCTCGCAAAGTTCTTTTCAATTGCACGTTGGTTTATTTTCTTACTTCTCGCAGTTCACAGCGTGATGCGATAGATGGTGCTGCATGCATCGCTAGATTGCAAGCAAAATCTATCTACGTAGGGGGGCAACATATCTGTATGCTCCACCGTGACGTAATCCAGCAAATCAGATGCCTTCCTATGAGTATGAAAGAGGGAACCTTGCCAGTTCACGACAGTCAGTTTTAGTCCCTGACGACGATGGTGGAGGGTATCATCGAAAGCGTGGAATTTTCTGAAAATTTGACGAGGCAAGTGAACCGAGAACCTTTCATGTACTTGCTACAATAGTTGACCAAACGTCCATTTTTGCCATTTTGGCCATAATTTCGGTAAATATACTCCGGTGTGCGGCACAGGTCAGCACAGCATGGGAAACATGCGATGTTGGTGTAATGTGTTGAAAGATAATGTCATGAAGATCTCGGAGAAGGGTCATAGCCACCGTCCTTAAGGCGCCAGAAATGTGATAGGTACAGTCCACATTACCATCTGTGTGGACAAGACGCGGTCATCTTATTTACCCAGTGGTACCCCATACCAACAAGTCAGATGATGAGCCCATGAGAAGATGACGAAAGCAGTCTGGCAACGTTCGTCCTCCTCAGAGCTTGCATGCATGGATACGTCCAATGTGATGTTGTACACAGGACTGGGACTCGTCTGCAATGACGACATAGTGCCACTTTGGTATGTCCAGTCTCCTTGTTGGGAGTTCCACTGTCGGCCGCCTCGGTCTCCTGCCGCGTCGATGTGGGCTTCGACAGCAGTTGTCGCTGGACGTCGCCGCACTGTCCGTGAGGGCGCTCTTCTGGCCACCAGTGAGCTCGCTGCGTTCCATGACACAGGGAACCTGGTGTGTCTGTGTGGTCCTGCACAGCCAACCAAACAGCACGTCGAGCCTCTCAGGCGCTAGTCACGTAGGGCCATTAACAGCCTACGTGACCCTCGCGAACCGATGGGCACCGTATTCACGGGACAGCGCGAGCAGCGTAACGACAAACTGCAGTCTCGGACTTTGGTAAGTGCTGGTAGACGTTTCCCCTTCGTACACAAGGTGTCACACAGTCTTCCCACAAACAAACAACACTCAAATGCGATTTCTGAACGACAAACCCGCTGTAAAATCTTTACTTACATACAGAGCATAGTGGCAGCTGTGGAAAATCACTGGTCCACATCTACCCTATACCTTGCAAGCCGTGTAATATGCTGTGGCAGATGGTGGAATCCGTGCTGGATACAGTGGCCGATGCGCAGGGAACAGTTACTGAGCGATTTCATTTGTTTCTTTAGGCGGGGCCGACCTTGTCTGGCCACTTACAGCCGGCTGGCGACACACTGCGATGGCAGAAGCGAGCCACACGCCCTGCGTTCTTCCTCAAACGATTTTACAGATACTATTCCGTAAAAAAAATCTTTTTTCCCTACTTATAGCTTTATATGCCAGCTTCGTGTGACGTGCCCATCATTTCGTTAATGGTGACATTTATTATGGTACTTCGATTTAAGTAAGACACTGCATGAAATATGAAAAAGTTTAAAATAGAAAATAGGGGTTGCTAAGATTTTGCGTTTGGTACACATTACATAATATGTTGTCGCGTATAAAATTCAGCTGAGATAATGAATTTTTCTTTAGACTTTGGTGGAAGTCTCAGTCACCAATGACGGAAAAATTAATCTGATGTAGCGCACTCATCTGCAACCGTCCGAGCCAGCGAAAGAGCCAGAATGAGATATTCTCAACATTCCTCACATCTCAAACGGTTTGAGATATGGAAACAAGATTTTCGCAAATGACAGCACGCAAAGAGAAGAGTGCTTTGCCGTATGGTTAACATGCAAAACTTAATTATTGACCTCATTATACGATGAAACAATGTAATTATTAAGGGGCATCGATAGCTGGTGAAACGAGACATACTGTGGGATATAGTACAACGTAAGTGAAGACATTACAAGCTCATTTTTGAATCGGCGATGTGCTTTTTCATAAACGTTTCCTCCCTATTTTTCCTCAGTTTCTCACTTAAAAAACTTCATAACCACTGTCCATTTTCAATTTCTCGCCGCGTAATGAACAGTCCATTAAATTTTGGGCACGCAGCCGCGCAAATAAAATTTCCTCCGCTGATATTTCGGCCGCGTATCGTCCGGCCATCCTCAGAGTGAGTCATAAGACTGACGACAAGATGCCAAGCGCGGCCTTAGATGCTCCACCGCGGCGGTACTGCGCATGCGAGTGAGAGATGTTGGTCGGCGGCAAAGAAATACGCTTATACATGCACCGCCTGTGGCGAAGGCGTACAGACATTTGATTCGCTTATCGATGTATGAGCGGCGGCGGTGACACCGTGACGACTTCTCTGCAGTTCAATTACCCCAAGAGCCGGATTCCATGCTTTGTCCAAATTAAAACAATTATCTCTGTTTATTAAATTATTAGCTGCTCTAATCTCTATACCTTGACGGGAGATTCCCAAAAGGAAGACGTGGATGTTAAAATATTCACATCACTGTAATTCATGGAATGACCTGTACCAAGACAATGTTCGGCCACAGCTGACTTGTCTGGCTGTAATAAGCGTTTGTATCTTCGATGCTCTACACATCTCTCATGAACGGTGCGTGTTGTTTGATCTCTGTACGATTTCTCACAATTTCCGCTATAAATCTGATACACACCCGCTTTACGAAGCTGTAAATCGTCCTTCACAGAGTAAAGCTGCAGCAGTCTTCGTTGGGGGGGATGGGGGGGGGGGGTGAAAGACCACCACAACACAGAATTTCTCAGGAATACACCCACATCGGCAAAAAAGTACTAGATTTGAAAGAATTACTATCTTCTTCCTAGGTTTTACATTGAATGCTCTACAAATTTGTTGCGGAGAAAATCCATTCGATTTAAAAATGCTCTTAAGGTATGTGAGCTCTTGTTGCAAATTGTCTTTATCGGAAATACAGTGTGCCCTATGCACTAAGGTCTTAAGAACACATACGGTCTGTGAAGGGTGATGGCAGCTACTGGCATGAACATTTAGATTTGTATACGTTGGTTTCCGGTATACGGCGTGTCCTAATGTGCCATCAACTTTACGGCGAGCGACAACATCCAAAAATGGGAGGTAGACGTTTTTTTTATATTTCCATAGTAAATTTGATACTAGAATGGATGGAATTCTAATGCTCAAGAAATCGATGTAATTCATTCATCCCGTGCGTCGATACCACAAATGTGTCGTCCACGTACCTCCAGAAGACCGTTGGTTTAAAACTTGCTGAGTCCAGTGCCTTGTCCTCGAAGTCTTCCATGAATAAATTAGCTACCAGAGGGTAGAGGGGGCGTCCCATGACAATACCATCGATCTTGTATGAATGCATGGTTTCTCGGCGATATGAATTAATAAAATATTCTCAGGCTTCCAGCGGTTAAAATCGCACGAGCTTCCGACCGAGCTCTCCCCGGTCATTGTCAAGTGGTAAGACTGACTGCTGTGTCGACGTGGCCGCGTCGTTATACAGCCGCACTGCTAGCTGTGACGTCACTGGTGCTCTCTTCCTCGACAAACAGGGTGTTGCAAAAAGGTACGGCAAACTTTCAGGAAACATTCCTCACACAAATAAAGAAAAGATGTTATGTGGACATGTGTCCGGAAACGCTTAACTCCATGTTAGAGCTCATTTTATTACTTCTCTTCAAATCACATTAATCATGTAATGGAAACACACATCAACAGAACGTACCAGCGTGACTTCAAACACTTTGTTACGGGAAATGTTCAAAATGTCCTCCGTTAGCGAGGATACATGCATCCACCCTCCGTCGCATGGAATCCCTGATGCGCTAATGCAGCCCTGGAGGATGGTGTATTGTATCACAGCCGTCCACAATACGAGCACGAAGAGTCTCTACGTTTGGTACCGGGGTTGCGTAGACAAGAGCTTCCAAATGCCCCCATAAATGAAAGTCAAGAGGGTTGAGGTCAGTAGAGAGTGGAGGTCATGGAATTGGTCCGCCTCTACCAGTCCATCGGTCACCGAATCTGTTGTTGAGAAGCATACGAACCCTTCGACTGAAATGTATAGGAGCTACATCGTGCATGAACCACATGTTGTGTCGTACTTGTAAAGGCACATGTTCTAGCAGCACAGGTAGGGTATCCCGTATGAAATCATATTTACGTGCTCCATTGAGCGTTGGTGGAAGAACATGGGGCCCAATCAAGACATCACCGACAAATAATGCCTGCCCAAACGTTCACAGAAAATCTGTGGTGATGACGTGATTGCACAAATGCGTGCGGATTCTCATCAGCCCACACATGTTGATTCTGAAAATTTACAATTTGATCACGTTGGAATGAAGCCTCATCCGTAAAGAGAACATCTGCACTAAAATGAGGATTGACACATTGTTGGATGAACCATTCGCAGAAGTGTACCCGTAGAGGCCAATCAGCTGCTGATAGTGCCTGCACACGCTGTATATGGTACGGAATCAACTGGTTCTCCCGCAGCACCCTCCATACAGTGACGTGGTCAACGTTACCTTGTACAGCAGCAACTTCTGTGACGCTGACATTAGGGTTATCGTCAACTGCACGAAGAATTGTCTCGTCCATTGCAGGTGTCCTCGTCGTTCTCGGTGTTCGCCAGTCGCGAGTCATAGGCTGGAATGTTCCGTGCTCCCTAAGACGCCGATCAATTGCTTCGAACGTCTTCCTGTCGGGACACCTTCGTTCTGGAAATCTGTCTCGATACAAACATACCTCGCCACGGTTATTACCCCGTGCTAATCCATACATCAAATGGGCATCTGCCAACTCCGCATTTGTAAACATTGCACTGACTGCAAAACCACGTTCGTGATGAACACTAACCTGTTGATGCTACGTACTAATGTGCTTGATGCTAGTACTGTAGAGCAATGAGTCGCATGTCAACACAAACATCGAAGTCAACATTACCTTCCTTCTATTTTGCCAACTGGAGGTGAATAGAGGAAGTAGGGTACATACTGACGTAACTAAAATGAGCTCTAACATGGAAATTGAGCGTTTCCGGACACATCTCCACATAACATCTTTTCTTTATTTGTGTGTGAGGAATATTTCCTGAAATTTGGCCGTCCCTTTTTGTAACACACTGTGTATAGTCATGTTTTCATTCCGCGTCCGTCGCGCCCGTTTTAACATCGCGATAGTCGGGTTCCGTCCTTGTTGATGGTGTTTTCAGCGGTTTTTATTTCAATAGCTTCTTTTATGACGCTATCGCAAAATCCCTCCTTCATATCGACATGTTTCGTCGAATAGAATTCGATGTCCACTTTCTAAGGCGTGTTCTTCCACGGCTCACGGCTGAATTTTCTGGATAGCGTAGGTGTAAGCACCTCTCGTGTTCCTTCCCGACGTTGCTCTACCATGCGTACTGTTTGGCTGACGTAGTAACAGCCACACTGACATGGTATCTTGTACACTCGAAGCGTTCTAAGATCTAGATCGTCCTTCACAGGCCTCATGAGCTGACGAACTTTTGCTGGGGACCTGAACACCGATGAAATGTTATATCTCTTCAGGAGCCGGCTAATCTTTCCCGACACTGTACCACAGAAAGGCTAAAACACAAGTTTCTTGTTTGCTTCTTCGGTGGTGTTCTCACCTCTCTTAGTTTGTTTTTTTGCGTGTCGCGCCAGATATAGCCTGTGATACCTGTCCGTGGCTGTAACCGTTTTCCCGGAAGACGTTTCGGAAGTGGCTCAGTTCTAGTGGCAGACTTGCTGCGTCTGGGACGACTTTAGCAAAATGGACGAGGGTATTCAGAAGGCCACTTTTTGTGCCGGATGGTGGTGGCTGAGTTACCGATCTGTGTGTGTAGGTTTCCTGCGGGCACTGTGGCTGAGGTGCCCGTTGGTTTTCCGTCGAACGAGTACGTCAAGCAAGGGCAGTGCATCATCTGTCTCGACTTCCATCGTAAACTTGATGTGGCCGAGGAGAGCTCGGTCGAAAGTTCGTTGGATTATAACCACCTGACGCGGCTGGAAGCCCGAGAAAATCTTATTAATTCATATCGCCACGAAACCACGCATTCATACATGGCGTACCTCTACGGGGGGGGAAACGTGGCGCCTAGGGAACCTGCTTGGGAAGAAGGCTAACCTGTTAAGCTCTCTAGCCTTCCTGCTACGCTGTCGAGATGAGAACGCGATTCCACGATTTACCTCGGCAGCCAGGTGAATCTACCGTTCAGCCAGCTCTGCCCTGTTGCGGGAAACGATACACTTCACTAGGAGGCAGCTGGATTTAAAAGGTCGCGAACTGCTGGCTATACATCTGCAGTTGACAGAGGTACTCTCACAATTAGATTTTGAGTGGGTCGACGCGGCCACCACAGCAAAAGAAGGCCACAGAGAAACAGAAAGGGTAGTTCGCGCGGATTTCTTAACAACAACACGGTGCAGAACGGAAATCAACAGAAGGAACTGTCATCAATATGACGGAGAAAGAGGTCGATGCGGGTGCCATTTCGGCGCTTAAGAAAGGTATTAACTTCGCACCAGCGCTTCAGAGCATCCCTGTCTGTGATGATATAAGTGGGGTTGAACAAACAATCCGTAAGATGCCTAGTGAGAATGCTGACGAAATTCATCGCGAAACGTGTCTCATCATTTCAAAATCTAAACCACCGAGGTCTAACTTGACTAGGGCTAAACGCAATGGTCTTCACGCACTCCGCAACGACGCACTCATCGTGGTTCTGCCAGTCGACAAGGGCAATGCATCCGTCATTGTAAATAAAGCTGACTACGATGCCAAAATTCAGTTAATGCTTGAAGAGGATATATAGCGTTAACTGCCACGGGACCCGACGTCAAGAATAATGAGGAAGACATCAGAGCTTCTAAAACAGTAAATGCTGGAAGAGGGCGTTATTAAGACTCTCCTCCCTCAGGCGCCGAGACCACCTACGCTTTCTGGACTACCAGAAATCCACAACCGGATTCTCCTCTTCGTCCCATTGTGAACACCATTGGGTCACCCACTTATAGACTGGCAGAACACCTGACCAGCCTCCTTGCACCGCATGTGGGTCGTTGTGTGCATCACATCAAGAACACCGTCGACTTTCTCAACAGAATTAAACAACTGCGTCTTAGTCAAGGAGATATGATGGTTAGTTTTGGTGTGGTCTCCCTGTTTACACGTGTTCCGGTCAAAGACTGTATAGATCTCCTGATAGCACAATTGTGGGACTGTTTAAGCACACAGTGACATAGTCGTACTTCCTACATGACGGCCAGTATTTCGACCAGTTGGACGGCGTGGCTATGGGAAGCCCTCTGGCTCCATCCATAGCCAAACTTTTTATGGCACAATTTGAAGACTTCGCCTTGGACACGGCTCCAGCTAAACCAAGTTGCTTTTAGCGTTACGTCGATGACACTTTCATCATGTAGCCCCATGGTCGTGAATTTTTGGAACACCTGAACAGCATTCACGGCCACATCAAGTGTGAGATGGAAGTCGAGACAGAGGGTACATTGCCCTTGCTTCACGTCCTCATTCGACGGAAAACCAAGGGGCCCCTCAGCCACAGTGTCTACAGAAAACGGAGACACACACACACACACACACACACACACACACACAGATCAGTATCTGCACGCTCTCAGCCACCACCATCCGGCACAAAAACGTGGCGTTCTGAATACCCTCGTCCATCGTGCTAAAGTCGTCCCAGGCGCAGCAAGTCTGCCACTAGAACTGAGCCACCTCCGAAACGTCTTCCGGGAAAACGGGTACAGCCACGGACAGGTGTCCAGGCTATATCTGGCGTGACACGCAAGAAACACACCAACAGAGAAGAGAACACCACCGAAGAAGAAAGCAAGAAACTTGTGTTTTAGCCTTTCTGTGGTACAGTGTCGGGAAAGATTAGCCGACTCCTGAAGAGATATAACATTTCATCGGTGTTCAGGCCCCCAGCAAAAATTCGTCAGCTCATAAGGCCTGTGAAGGACTACCTAGGGCTAAGAACGCCTGGAGTGTACAAGATACCATGTCAGTGTGGCTGTTACTACGTCGGCCAAACAGTACGCATGGTAGAGCAACGTCGGAAAGGAACACGAGAGGTGCTTACACCTACGCTATCCAGAAAAATCAGCCGTGGAAGAACACGCCTTAGAAAATGGACACCGAATTCTATTCGACGAAACATCTGTCGTTATGAAAGCGGAGGGATTTTGCGATAGCGTCATAAAAGAAGCTATTGAAATAAAAACCGCTGAAAACACCATCAACAAGGGCGGATGTTTGCAACTCAGCACAGCCTGGGACCCGGCTATCGCGATGTTAAAACGGGCGCGATGAACGCGGTATGAAAACATGATCATATATGGCGTGGAAGAGAGCACCAGTGACGTCACAGCCAGCAGTGCGGCTGTATAACGACGCGGCCACGACGACACAGCAGTCAGTCTTACCACTTGAGAATGACCGGGGAGAGCTCGGTCGAAAGCCCGTGGGATTTTAACCACCCGACGCGGCTGGAAACCCGCAAATTTTTATTAACTATCAATCTTCTCATAAAATTCACCATTAAACTGGAAATAAGATGATAAAAGCACATGATCAAATAAGGCCGTAATGTTCGTATCAAGATGTTGGCTGATAAGAGAAAGAGTCCTTTAAAGGTACCGGTGCATAATGACAGCAACGTCAGGCTAAATAATAATGATGTGCTAGTTAGTTTTGACGTGTTAAGTCTCTGAATAAAATCCATAGAATTACGAATGTGGTGACTCCATTTTCCTACCAATTGTTTTAATTAGGAAGTCAAGTGTTTGGCAGAAAAATACGTCGGTGAATCAATAGCGCTCGTTATAGGTCCCATAGACCTCTACACTCACATACTTAGACATTTTGTGAACTTTAGGAAGACCATAATATCTCGGTGGTACTTCTTTTGACTTCCTTTGGTAGTGATGAAGCGTTCAGCAAGGCAGCAGTCCATACTGTCACCTTGATAGTAGGATCTTTGTTAATCTTCCGTTATGCACCAGAACTAAGTAGACCACATAGCTCTTCCTTGTAGACTTTCTGAGGCAAAAGGACCGGAGCATTACCCCCACGCGCTGCAGTCGGAAAACTATAAGCGCGATGCCATAGATAGTACAAGGGTACTAATATCGATACGCGCTGCTGCTGCGACTCACGGAGAGAGAGGATAACAGCTTAACCGCGAGAGACTAATCACAGAATATCAACCAAAACCAATATTTAATGGGAAGCATAACACGAGCCAGCCACGGCTCAACCTCCCGCCCTCAAACAAACACGATGCTGGAAGGGGGGGCGGGGGGGTGGCTACTTAACCATCAGACTAACTAACTGGATTTAACCTGGCTAAGGTGAACCCAGTACTGGTTACCGGAATGGTTATCCTTAACCAGCAGATTCACCGGGCCTAAAATGAACAAATTGGTGCTAGGCCCCAGAAAATGAGGAGTAAATTTACTCATATTTCCGACACGCAGCTGCCTACTGGGGAAACTACGGACATAGACCTGATCTCCTAGCCTCCCTCTAAAGGTTCGCCGATTACGATTGTAACGCTCACCTTGATTATTATGGACCCTGAGTATATTACGTCTGGCACGGTTCCAGTTTTCATTGATGACTTGAGGAACTAGATCTTGAATTCCCCACAAGTTCTAAAAAGGGGAATTAACAGGATAGGAAAGGATCAAAGAGGCGGGAGTAGCTCCCAAGGCTTCATGATTGGTGGTATTAAAAGCAAAACTAAGCCAAGGAAGACTAGAGTCCCACTTACTAGGCGTTTTCTGAAATCAAAGCGGATTTACGATTTCGGTTAACCCTCTCCGTAAAGCATGCCTGCGGATAATACGACGCAGTCGTGATATGCTTGACACCGTTCTGAAAATAGGACGCCTTGAAAGGAGCCGAAAGGAAGGCCGGCGCATTATCGCTAACAATTTTCTTAGGGGGGCCAAAAACAATGAAAACTTTAGTTAAATGAGGAATAGTGGTGGTAGCAGTGAGCCAAGTGAATCCGGAGAACGCATCAATAATAACTAACACGTATCGATGACCTTTCTTAGTACGAAGAAAGGGTCCTAGATAATCGATATAGAGCTTGTGCGTAGGACAGGACTCGCGCTCAGAGCTCAGCAAACCCTGTTGAAGAGCATTCTTGGGTTTGACTACATTATACAGCCGATATTGCTATACCATCTCTCTGACATTTCGCTCCATGGTGGGCCAAGTCAAATGCTCCTTGACTTTTTTCAGAGTCTTAGGAACTTATAAGTGGCTACCCACCAACGAATCATGAAAGTACCGAAAAACCGGGCGCACCAGAGCTACTGGCAAACTTCTTTAACTGCTTCGCATGCCCGACCCTTTTACGCAGAATGCAACTGTTAATAATATACTCATGCGACAGTTCTCCAGCCAAATAGGGTCCTGATCCCGACGCTGAGCGACATCAAACTAAAGAGGAATTTCTCCCAATCCTGCCTCCATCTGTCTCCCGGGTTCCCTCACTAGGTGTAGATTCGGCGAACTACCGGCTGAGGACATCCGCAAGGATATTTTCAGTGTCTCTCACGTGTTTAACTTCAAATTAAATGCGTACCTCTCATCTGGCACTACGGCCAGTTTTACGGCTAAAATACCAGCATTAGATGTGTCATTTTGGACAATAAACCTTTTATTAAAGTATGGTACTCCTAGAAATGGACGATTGGCTACAGCTGCCTTAATATACTCAAACGCGGGCTCCTGGACAGGTCCTTATTCAAAACGCACTCTCTTCCGGCACTGTTCGTTTGAGGTCGCGGCCAACTAAGCAAAATTAGGGACAAAACGCCTAAAGTAGTTCAACATGCCTATGAACCTAGCAATTCCGAGTTTATCAGTAGGCGGAGGCAACGCCCGTATGGTCTTAGTTCGCTCTTGTTCGTTGCGAATACTCTGACCTGACACTAGGTGACCTAAGAAGAACACCTGCTGCCTTTCTAATGTCATCTTACTGGGTTTAACAGTCAGCCCGGCTCCCTGAAACCTCGAAAGAACTTTCTGGATATGATCCAAATGGACTGAAACGAACAGCTATAGATGACTAAATCGTCCAAATAATTATAGGCAAACACTAATTTCAAGTTCCTAAGGATATTATCCAGCAAACGAGTTGCCAAACCAAAAGGAACTCCGTCAAACAGATTCCAATGAGTACAAAATGCGGTAACATGTTTACATTCTTCAGCTAATGGAATCTGACAACAGGCTTGGTTCAAACCAAGAACAGTAAACCAATTAGTACCGGCAAACCAGGTAAAAGTTATGCAGATCAGAGGCAGAGGTACATTCGAAGACAACCTTAGTGTTCAAGCACCCGGTAGTTAACCACAGGTCTGAAATAGTGCTCCTGATCCTTGGGAACATGGCATATGGGGGAAGCATAAGTAGATGTAGAAGGCGTAATAACTCCTTGTTGGAGCATTTGTGATATTCTCGCCTTCAGTATCTTCACCTTAGGAGGTGAGAGGCGACGTGGGGGCTGCCTGACAGGACTATAGTCGGATAGAAGGATATGGTAATTAAGAACATTAGTGACACTCAAGTTATCACTAAGAAGCTCAGGAAAACTCTGTAACAAATCCCGTAATTGAGAAGCGTGATGCGGCGAGAGATGGGTAAGATCAAACTCATTACCCACATCCTGAACGGCCAATGCATCTGCATTTCGATGCACAATACGTTTAGCGCACTTATAAAACGAAACATAAGGTGGCTTGCGGAGTATGGATGGAGATGTAGAAACTTCTCCACAGGAGCTAACTTAAAGAAAAAGGTGTGCCCAGAATAATCCAAGAATAACCCAGTATTTACTGAAATCACATCCCAAAATTAGATCGACCGGCAGCTCCTTGACCGAGGCTAATGACAAGGGCCAGGAAAAATCCCCCATCGATATACTCCCTCGGACCCAATCATGCAGAGGCAACACCTGGTCATTGGCCACCCGACATCTCTGCACCGGAGAAAGCACCGACCGAAGTTTCGTAAAATGACCAACTTCCAAAAACCACTCGAAGCACAATAATGAAAATGAGCTACCAGAATCGGAAAGAGCACAGATCGGTTCGCCACCTACTCGAGAACAAACGTAAGGCGAGGGCGGTGAAGAGGGAGCGACAACACGGGTACGCCAGCGTCTAAAGGCTCGATCACGAGATAGCTGCCCAGTCCGGCGTCATTTATTGGCTCTGAGAGCGCGAGGCTGAATCCGAGAGCGCTCCAAGTGAGCCGTGCTGCCGCACCTGAAACAACCCCGGGGTTCCAGTTTTACGGCTTCAGCGGATGCAGACACTTCGGAATTTCCCTTGCCAGCGCCGGTGGCCTGCCCCTTAACTTCGTGACATACATCGTATCCAAGTGGCAACGCCCATATCGCTACAACCGCGGCACGGAGTTCTTCCCAAGCTGAAGGCTGATTACGGAAAACATAGTGCTACTTATCCGCAACGCGCATTCCCCTAAGAACAATAGACACCGGCTGTTGTTCAGGCAAATCGATTAACAAAGCCAAGGACGCCGTCTGAACTCTGTCCACATACTGATGTAACTGCTCTTTATCCCGCTGCATCTCCCAAATGTAACGACATTCAAGCTGTTTTCGAACTCCGGTGGTCAATCTCTGCCTAATGACGAGCTCCCTCAATTGCTGTAAGGAGAACACTTCAGTCATGGCTCGGAAGAGGAGGTTCTGCAACTCACTTCTAGCTAACAGGTACGGCAGTGACAAAATTACTTGGTGTGGAACCACGATAGGGAGAAGCATAAAGTTCAAGACGAACCGACAACCGTAATAATTTTTCGACCTGTTCAAGCCACTCCACGACTAATTCAGTAATATCACGAGAGGATTAGGCAACTTGGCAAACACTGCGTCTAACTTCACCGAGGACGTAACAGTACCATCCCGGGCAGGCTCTCGCCCTCTCCCGAACACAGCAAGTCCCGCTCCTCAATCCTCTTCTCACCAAATCTAAACACGTAACATTAAACTGCAATGCACTAACCAAAGAGCCCAATTCGGCGGCTAATTTTTTATGGTGATCTTCCAAAGCTAACATGCCCAAATCCGCTTTCCGATTTGTTAAATACATTAACTGGGCCTACACCGTATCCAATAGACTGGCACTAGGTTGAGTGCCTTCCAAAACGCAAATATTGTCCACAAGGCCCCTAACAGCCTTCAACAAAAATTCAGTGGCCGCTCCTGTCTCACCCAACACCGCCGGCGTGACGTCAACCGGCTGAAAAACGGCAGCACCTAAACGGGCCACTAAATCCGGATCACTGCTCTCAGTAGCTTGGCGCCTTATTTCCAACTCGTAAACAAGATGTTCCTGAGCAGGCCGATCCCCGGACTCTGACTGACCGCCATTACAATACACCTGAAACAATCAACACCCAAAACAATGTGGTGTCACAGAACAGAAATAAAATTGAAACTAACAGTAACTGGAATGGCAAGAACACAAACGTAACCACGCTCTGCTACCAGTGAAATCCCTGGGCTAGCAGGACGGAGCGGATGCGGTTATATTTGTGGAAAGAGGTCAAAATATGTTACTGTCAGTTGCACACCATCATACAAAATTTATTTCTTAAAACACACAATCAGACAAGCAAGAATCAAAACTCTCAAGGTTTTAACGAAAGACCTCCTTTGATTTAATTTAGATCGGCTGAAGGCCACATCGAAAATCAAGGCACAAGGCCTAAGCAAGGTACAGGAGTTCTTCTGGCGGTTTCACTTCTTCAGAATTTTTTATCTTCAATATAAATAGGCTGAAAGCCTTAGATTTAATGTTATCCCATATAACGCGGCTGAAGGCCTCACGTTAATCAAGAATAGTCTCGCGGCTTAAGGCCGAGACAAAGATTTTCAAAGTTTAATTTATATTGGCTGAAAACTCGGTTGAAGGCCGCATATCAACAAAACAATTTTACGGATTTTGCCTGGGAAGAAGAGCTTTCAATTTGAAAAGGCTGAAGGCCTGATCTCAAAATACTTCGTGTAAAACTCTGCTGCAGGCCTCATATTAAAAAATAACAATCTTATGACTTAAGGGCAAGACAAGGATTTTGAATTTTTAATTTAATAGAGATTAAAACACACATCATGGAGAAAACAATTTTACGACTTAAGGCCTCAAGGAAGCGATTCTGAATTTCAACTACAATAGGCTAAAGTCTTTATCCTAAAATGCTTCACATAACACTCGGCTGAAGGCCACATACGAAACCCAAACAATCTCACGTCTTAAAATTAAAAATTGGAAATTTCTTTGTCTGGGCTTTAACTGAAAAACTCGGCTGAAGGCCACATAAAAACTACAAAATATTTCTTCCGGCTTAAATCCTAGACAAAATTTTCAACTTTTGATTTTAAAAGGCTGAAAACTCGGCTGAAGGCCACATACCAGTCAAGAAACTTTTTTTACGCCTTAAGGCCTAAGAAGAAAAGCCTTGAAATTTCAATAAGAAAAAACTCCGCTGAAGGCCACACACAGTACTTAAGACTAAAAAGGAAATCACTCTGTAAAACACAAGGAGCGGCGCTCAGAAGGTTCCAACCTGGGGAAGTAACTAACGCACTTTTAGGTGAAACAGGCAGCCAGACCGACAACTTCTTAATCAAAAGGCAACCCAACAAAAAGCCAGCCGAGGAACCAACCAACAACATCACTTCTACTGCATCTGAACAGCAAAACGACAACAAGATGTCAATCGCAAAACGTTCCGGATACTGGTGGCCAATCAAGCCAAATGAGAATAAACGCCCAAAACTACCAACACCTTAGCTGTCACACTACACGCTGTGCTGTACAATACCAACACGATGTGGAAAATACACTGCCAGAAACTACGTCAACAACCACTTTAGGTCACTGGAACGTCAACGGCCACAACACAGGAGATACCTCTGGTACACTTAATTTAAGTCATTCCTTCATTAATGAAGTTTAACACCACACAGGAAGACGGCTGCAATTCTAGTCGACTTCAATGCACACACGTTGTTGCTCGCGTGGATCTCTCAGAAAGTGACAACCAGGATCAAACCAAGAGATGTGATAGCAGTTGAGGCTTGATAGTAGGTTAAGTGAGCACTCAACTTTAGTGTCCAGTTTCGGTGGCTGACGAACTTCGTAACCCTCGCAAGAAGTGCCTCACAACTCCAACCGCACGTGCACGCCGCCAGCGGCTCCGGTCTGACCACGCGCCACAGAGACTTCCTCGTTGCTCTGACCCAACGGACCGACTGTCACACACAGCACACCCGGAAAACATATCCGCCACACCAGACATAGTACAGCAGTACTAGTATCGATACACACTGCTACTGCGGCTCACGGAGAGAAGACAGCAACGTTATTGCGGTAACCACTGGGCTACAACAAATGATTAAAAAAAAAAAAAAAAACAAGGCACCCATCCAGCCAGCCACGGCTCACATACGTTGCAAAGAGCAATGGTGCTGACAATTCCTTTCAGTATTCAATACTGCCTTCTCACGTTGCCATCCTGATAAGTCAATGTTGACTTTTATAGAAGAGATATTCATTTTCCAAAAACATCGCAGTTCTTCCACATAAAACATGTTCCTTAATTCTACAACACTTATTCAAAAAATGGCTCTGAGCCCTATGAGACTTAACATCTATTGTCATCAGTCCTCTAGAACTTAGAACTACTTCAACCTAACTAACCTAAGGACAGCATACAACACCCAGCCATCACGAGGCAGAGAAAGTCCCTGACCCCGCCGGGAATCGAACCCGGGAACCCGGGCGTGGGAAGCGAGAACGTACAACAGTTATTGTTTCTATACAGGCTACACTTTAGTTTCTTTTTTTGGCGTGCTTTTGCCTAGAGCGGAATGCTGTCTGTGTATTTCAATGGTCAAATTTTTCAGTGTAACGAAAATATGATTCTCTATAAATTGTTCGAAGCAAAGAGTAGGATATGACCAAATGAGGAAGCAAATAGACCAGCGTGAGGACTAGTTTTGCGAAAAACGATTTAACTTCTTTAAATAAATCAGGGTAACTGAGAAAAACTTAAATCTTTCGTTGCTGTCATACTAAAGTCATACGCAGTGTTTAGAATTGTCACGTCGATGTCTCATATCTGCCTAGTGTTAGCGAGATGCTTTAGGAGCTTTAAGTAGAATGCTATGGACCACAGGGTGTACTCAAAAAATGTCTGAAGTAACTAATTGTGTTTTCTTATACATCATAGTTATTGTTTTGCACCACTACTATAAATCTCAGAAATTCTGCTGGTTTGTACATAATGCGGATGTAGTGGAATATAGATGCTCCAGAAAGTGGCGCAAAATGTGCAAAATATTGATTTGTGTTATGTCAAAGTCATCTGTAAATATTATGTCGATATTTTGTGACCATACTTTGTCCATAATTAGCGTCCTGATATAATCGCTCTTAAACAAAAAAAATTAAGTCTGAAATCCTAGGTTCACTTGAAAATATGTATCTATTAGGCTGGTGCAGAAGTTCACAGCTTTTTTTTTTTGTCAGCTGGTATTCAGGTTGCTAAGGGTTTATTTAACGATTGTCAGTTTTTATTGTTAGTTCACTGTTGCTATTTGAGTTTACATGTTGAAATTTTGTGTCTGAAGATAGTGAGTGGAGCTGTCGACGCTACAAAATGGAGTACAAACAGGATAAATCGGAACATTTCCGACATTTTACACGGTCTGAGTTCATTCGAGGGGCTACAGCAGCGGAGGCACCCAGAAACATTTGCACCGTGTGTGGGGATAATACTATTGGACAGAGCACTCTAAGGAAGTGGTTTTCTCTTGTTAAGGAGGATCGTTTTGACGTTAATGATTTCGCTGTTTAATGGAAGTCGTTCACACTCATGAACCCACAATGATCCACGCGAGTGTACTCGAGAGCTGGTAAATGTGGTAAACTGCAATTATTTCACCACCGTACGAATTTAAGTGCAATTGGAAAGGCTCAAACATCAAGAGTACGGGTGCCGCATGCCCTAAGCCAAAATCACAAAATCAGCAGGTGACCACATGTGCATCATTGCTTGGCTCGTGAACAACACCGGCGATGACTACTCCGTACCGCTATTGGGGTGCAAAATAACTGATGATGGTCGAAGAACAGAGGATATAGATTATAGACTGGAAATGGCAGGGAAAGCGTTTCTGAAGAAGAAAAATTTGTTAACATCGAGTATAGATTTCAGTATCAGGAAGTCGTTTCTGAAAGTATTTGTATGGAGTGTAGTCATGTATGGTTCAAATGGTTCAAGTGGCTCTGAGCACTATGGGACTTAACATCTATGGTCATCAGTCCCCTAGAACTTAGAACTACTTAAACCTAACTAGCCTAAGGACAGCACACAACACGCAGTCATCACGAGGCAGAGAAAATCCCTGACCCCGCCGGGAATAGTACCCGGGAACCCGGACGTGGGAAGCGAGAACGCTACCGCACGACAGCCGTGTATGGAAGTGAAACATGACGATAAATAGTTTGGACAAGAAGAGAATAGAAGCTTGCGAAATGTGGTGCTACAGAAGTATGCTAAAGATTAGATGGGCAGATCACATAACTAACGATGAAGTATTGAATAGAATTCGGCAGAAGAGGAATTTGTGGCACAACTTGACAAGAAGAAGGGACCGGTTGGTAGGACATGTTCTGAGGCATCAAGGGATCACAAATTTAGCACTGGAGGACAGCGTGGAGGGTAAAAATCGTAGACGGAGACCAAGAGATTAGACGGAAACCAAGAGATGAATACACTACGCAGATTCAAAAGGATGAAGGTTGCAGTAGGTACTGGGAGATGAAGAAGCTTGCACAGGATAGAGTAGCATGGAGAGTTGCATCAAGCCAGTCTCAGAACTGAAGACAGCAAACAACAACAATGCTAACACAGGGAAACGAAAGGAATGGTTGAGCCCAGCAAAGCAGCAACTCCCGGAACAACGACCTGTAATCATCTACAAAAGATGATGTTATGCATCTAGTGCGCTACGAATTGCTTCCCCGAAGTGTAACCATCACTGCTGACGTTTATTCTCAGCAACCGAGACGTTTTGCAGACGCAATCCAAGAACGACAAGGAGGAAGACCGCGTGAAGTGATGCTACTCCACGATAATGACCACCCGCATTTTTCTAGGCTGAGGGAAGACACTATACGGGAGTTGTGTTGGGGAGTCCTTCCGCAACCACGTTATTCAGCTGATCTGGTGTCCTCAAACACAGATACAACCTTGAAGGAACTTCCCTTTCCAATGAAGATGCTCTATGAACATGGCTCGACGAGTTCTTCGCCTCAAAACCACGTGATTTCCACAGTCGCGGAATATAAAACGTATTCCAGCGTTGACAGATTGTTTTAAATAGAGAAGGAGAATGTATTATTGATAAACGTCTGTGTTACGTTAGAACTTATGCACCAGACAAATACCTTTTCTGCATGAGACACGGCAGTCCGCAGAGCTTACCGGTGTGACGGGATGCCGCAGCGTGAGGGGAACGTGCATCCAGCCATGAGGTTGCCCCGCTGAACTGCAGGCGTTCATGAACAGTACAAGGCGTAGGGTAGTATCTGACAACTTCTCGGGCTTCAAACTACCCATTTCAGCGATAGTATTGCTCGTAACGGGAATATTTTTCAATCTCTGAGTTTTGACGTTATAACAACAGCAGCTGCCGAAGAGCACTGAAACACATAAATCAAAAGAAGGCAGCTGTAGTAGACGAAATTCCTTCAGAATTCTTGAAACTCTGGGTGAACTTACCTTCGTAGCACCATTCCACTTAGTAAGCGAGATATATGTATCGAGTAACACATACTCTGACATCAATAAAAAATATAAAACAGCAATTCGGAAGATGCTGACATCTGTGAAGAATATTACGGCTACGAAGAAGTCTCGGACGAAATATCAGCACAGGTCAGTTACTGGATGCAGCAGTATTCCGAGCACTTTATTCACCGTGGTCGTTTCTTTACGTTTGATTAGCCAGATAGGATTCTACAAGCAGTCAGCTGAATTACTACTTAGCAGCTTCCCTTACGGTTGGGCAATGCCTTTGCCACACACATAAAAAAAGACGTATTTCACAAAAAGATTGTCAATGTAAAAGGATTCCTTTCCTGGTTAATGGTTGGCTTACGATATCTCTCAGCATTCGCAACCACTGTATCCTGATGATTAGTAAATCTTCTTGGCCTCAGTATCATCCACGGGCAATTATCGTCCTAACTTACAGGCAAAGCAAGTGGAGGTCCTTTCTGTGCATACAAAAGCTTGGTGAATGTTGGGCGGTCACATCATTGTCCGGCGAGTTGCCATACCTACCTGTCACTCTGGGAATGATGGGATTCCCTCAAACATATATACATGAGATAGTCCTTCAGATGTACGCGTGAGACTCCTAGCAGTTGACGTCTAAATGTGGTTTTTTATGTATTTATTTGCAATGGATTTCGGTGTCTCTCCATTTTCTGGCATGTCTACGGTACCACGTGATCAGGCGTGTACCGGGTAATCATCAATATACACATGTCTCATAGAGGGTATAAAACCAAAAATGCAGACAAAGTACCGTCTGCAACATCCAAAATTTTCGCCGTTTAATTTTCGTTGATATCTTCCACTATACTCTTGATTCTGATGCTATATGCTGTACTACAGAAACTAAATACATCAATACTTCGATTACGTATTAAATAAAAATTTGACTGTATATAATTGATTGTAATTATAATAGAAGTATTATAAATTGCCGGGTAATAGCCAAGGGAACTTTATTGAGATGTATCAATAGCAAAGACGAAATGATAATAGCTGTACCGATGTTTATCTTTGCGCATGGAGAGCCTCTGTCGCGTGGCGTGCAGATGGGAGGCAGAGCAGTTTGTGTCATGAAAGAGTGCGGAAGTGTTTGTTGAACGCTCCGGCCGACCCGTTGTGTACCTATACTCGCGCCAGTGTAGACATCCCTAACTCGTTAACCTGCGATTACTGAGAGCACGGTAGGAGTGTACCGGCGGGGGAAGCTGCAGTTTCAACTGTTGCCTGTCCCGTAAGTATCCGTGGCTCTGGAGACGACTCGGGGTTCCTCTCATCAAGCAGCAGCAGCAACAGCAGCTCCGCATTGTCGTCGGCTACATACTTGTCATCCGCACAGCTACAATATCGAAGGACTGTTAATTGACAAACATTGTAGTGTAGAGAGGCTTCAACCAGCAACATTTCATTCACAGAGTGTGAATAACTTGAATAATAACTTGCAAAAGTTAAAATTTCTAGGACACCTGTGTTGCATTGTCCTCATACATTATTACCATGCAGGGTCCCTTTCCTTTCCTTTCCATGCAATCGTCGAGTGTCATAAGAATATCAAAACTGATTAAATATTTACTGCTAGTTTCGTGTACTTCATACTGACCAGTTTCAGTCTAAATTTTCTGCCTTAGTAACTACATTGTTGTATTGCTTAACAGAAGCTACTTACAGCAAAGTAAGTTTCGCTGGCAAAACAAATAACTACAGATACAATATAAATCTCCCACATGAACCATGGACCTTGCCGTTGGTAGGGAGGCTTGCGTGCCTCAGCGATACAGATAGCCGTTCCGTTTGTGCAACCACAATGGAGGGGTATCAGTAGAGAGACCAGGCAAATGTGTGGTCCCTGAAGAGATGCAGCAGCCTCTTCAGTAGTTGCAGGGGCAACAGTCTGGATGATTGACTGATCTAACCCTGTAACACTAATCAAAACGGCGTTGCTGTGCTGGTACTGCGAACGGTTGAAAGCAAGGGGAAACTACAGCCGTAATTTTTCCCGAGGGCATACACCTTTACTGTATGCTTAATGATGATGGCGTCCTCTTGGGTAAAATATTCCGGTGGAAAAATAGTCCCCCATTTGGATCTCTGGGCGGGGCTACTCAAGGGGATATCGTTATCAGGAGAAAGAAAACTGGCATTCTACGAATCGGAGCGTGGAATGTCAGACCCATTAATCGCGCAGGTAGGTTAGAAAATTTAAAAAGGGAAATGGATAGGTTAAAGTTGGAGATAGTGGGAATTAGTGAAGTTCGGTGGCAGGAGGAACAAGATTTCCGGTCAGGTGAATACAGGGTTATAAACACAAAATCAAATAGGGATAAAGCAAGAGTACGCTTAATAATGAATAAAAAAATAGGAGTTCGGGTAAGCTACTACAAACAGCATAGTGAACGCATTATTGTGGCCAAGATAGATTCGAAGCCCACGCCTATTACAGTAGTACAAGTTTATATGCCAACCAGCTCTGCAGATGACGAAGAAATTGATGAAATAAAAGAAATTATTCAGATAGTGAAGAGAGACTAAAATTTAATAGTCATGGGTGACAGGAATTCGACAGTAGGAAAAGGGAGAGAATGTAACGTAGTAGGTGAAGATGGATTGGGGGTAATAAATGAAAGAGGAAGCCGCCTGGTAGAATTTTGTACAGAGCACAACTTAATCATAGCTAACACATGGTTCAAGAACCATAAAAGAAGGTTGTATACATGGAAGAGGCCTGGAGATACTGACAGGTTTCAGATAGATTATATAATTATAAGACAGAGATTTAGGAACCAGCTTTTAAATTGTATGACATTTCCAGGGGCAGATGTGGACTGTGACCACAATCTATTGGTTATGAACTGTAGATTAAAACTCAATAAACTGCAAAAAGGTGGGAATTTAAGGAGATGGGATCTGGATGAACTGAAAGAACCAGAGGTTGTAAGGAGTTTCAAGGAGAGCATAAGAGAACAATTGAGAGGAATAGGGCAAACAAATACAGTAGAAGAAGAATGAGTAGGTTTGAGGGATGAAGTAGTGAAGGCAGCAGTGGATCAAGTAAGTAAAAACACGAGGGCTAGTAAAAGTCCTTGGGTAACAGAAGATATATTGAATTTAATTGATGAAAGGAGAAAATATAAAAATGCAGTAAATGAAGCGGGCAAAAAGGAATATAACCGTCTCAAAAATGAGATCGACAGGAAGTGCAAAATGGCTAAGCAGGGATGGCTATTGGACAAATGTAAGGATGTGGAGGCTTATTACAAAAAACTCGATGGTTTGTCACCTCATGGTTCCATGTCACAGACATCAGCGAAAGTTCTTCACCAAGTGTTATGCACAGATCACATCTGGATCACCAGTGAAGACGGAACAGGCTAATATTGTTGCTCACATGCCAGTTGCGCAGTGAACTAGCTTTATTGCTGTACACTTGTACTGTGTTGAAGGACAAGGATAAAGTGATGACATGGCGATGGAACTTGATGAGGTTTGTTTGAAATAGATACATTGACTCTGCACAAAAGAGTAAACAAGTAACCGGCAAATGAAATCTATTTACAATGTCTACTAGCTGGTGAATGCGGTAAATGATGTTCTCACAGGAGTGCACGTTGAGGGCATACAGGCCTCAGTGATATGAGCATGTCGTCCTATCACGTGACCACGGAATAACAATGGACGTAAGTCTGGAGTGAAGCAAACTTTCTTTATGAACCACCAGGCACACTGTACTTATGAACGAAAGCGAAACATGTGGACAGCCCTAAATAAAGCCAAACACATCAGTAGCTCACGTTAAGCTCAACCCAAGTAGTCCATGGCTCGTGCACCAGACCCAGAATACGTGTATACTCGGTACTATAGCCCATCTCAAACTGGTTTGTTTTTTACTCCTGTGTGCATCATACCATTGCCATAATTTGGCCTAACAGAATATTTGCTTGTGAGTGGACACCACGTGCCACACGCTTTGCGCTGATTGCCGTCCACATATTTCTGCGGGACAGCTGTCGTGATAGTCACTAGGGGAAAGATAGACACTGCCTACAGGAAAATTAAGGAGACCTTTGGAGAAAAGAGAACCACTTGCATGAATTTCAAGATTTGAGATGGAAACGCAGTTCTAAGCAAAGAAGGGAAACCCGAAAGGTGGAAGGAGTATATAGAGGGTCTATACAAGGGCGGTGTTCTTGAGGACAATATCATACAACCGGAGGAAAGTGTAGATGAAGTTGATATAGGAGATATGATACTGCAGCAAGAGTTTGACAAAGCACTGAAAGACCTAAGTCGAAATAAGGCCCCGGGAGTAGACAACATTCAATTAGAACTACTGACAGCCTTGGGAGAGCCACGCCTAACAAAACTACCATCTGGTGACCAAAATGCATGAGACAGAAAAATTACCCTCAGACTTCAAGAAGAATATAATAATTCCAATCCCAAAGAAAGCAGGTGTTGGCAGATGTGAAAATTACCGAACTATCAGTTTAGTAAGTCATGGCTGCAAAATACTAACGCGAATTCTTTACAGACGAATGGAAAAACTGGTAGAAGTCGACCTCAGGGAAGATCAGTTAGGAAATATTGGAATACGTGAGGCAATACTGACCCCACGACTTATCTTAGAAAATAGATTATGTCTACAAAAGCTAGAAACGTAGGTTTGCCTTTCCTTAGAGTATTCCAGTCAACACTGTCAAAAGTTTTCTCTCTTTGAATTTCTGAAGGTGGCATGGGTAATATACAGGGAGTGAAAGGCTATTTACAATTTGTACAGAAACAAGATGGCATTTATAAGAGTCGAGTGGCATGAAAGGGAATCAGTGGTTGGGAAGGGAGTGAGATAGGTTTGTAGCCTCTCCCCGATGTTATTCAATCTGTATATTGAGTAAGCAGTGAAGTAAACAAAGTTTTTATTTCTTCTCCATGGATTTTAATACCTACTCCGAATTTTTCTTTTGAGGTTCGGCGATGACATTGTAATTCTGTCAGAGAGGGCAAAGGACTTGGAAGAGCAATTGAAAGGAATAGATAGTGTCTTGAAAGGAAGATATAAGATGAACACCAACAAAAGCAAAACGATGATAATGGAATGTAGTCGAATTACGTCGGGTAACGCTGAGGGAATTAAAATAGGAAATGAGACACTTAAAGTAGTAAAGGAGTTTTGCTATTTGGGGAGCAAAATAACTGATGATGGTCCAAGTAGAGAGGATATAAGATGTAGACTGGCAATTGCAAGGAAAGCGTTTTTGAAGAAGAGAAATTTGTTAACATCAAATATAGATTTAAGTGTCAGGAAGTCTTTTCTGAAAGTATTTGTACGGAGTGTAGCCATGTATGGAAGTGAGACATGGACGATAAATAGTTTGGGCAATAATAGAATAGAAGCTTTCGAAATATGGTGCTATAGAATAGTGCTGAAGATTAGATGGGTAGATCACATAACTAATTAGGAGGTATTGAATAAAATTGGGGAGAAGTTTGTGGCACAACTTGGCTAGAAGAAGGGATCGGTTGGTAGGATCAAGGGATCACCAATTTAGTATTGGAGGGCAGCGTGGAAAGTAAAAATCGTAGAGGGAGACCAAGAGATGAATACACTAAGCAGATTCAGAGGGATAGAGAAGCATAAGGAGCTGCTTCAAACCAGTCTCAAGACTGAACACTCCAACAACAACAACGTGGGATATGGAGGGCTGTCGTTGATGATTCCCACCATTTGACGAGTACAATTGATGGTCCCTTCACAGTGTTGATGTGCTCGGTTGACAGTCATCTGTCGAGTCCGTGTTTGTGGCATAACGGAACACTACCTGAGGATGGCGTAGTAAAAGTCTGCGATTCCCGGATGGGGGGGGGGGGGGGTCAGGCATTTTTCTGCCACGTGATGACCGAGTGTTGTGTAAAGTCCTTAGGTTAGTTAGGTTTAAGTAGGCACAGTCTACACGTGTCTCCAACTGACGGTTGACATTCCGGTGAGATCAGGTAAGCGGGCAGCGGCTACGCCATAGTAGTTGTCGTCAAAGCTTGATGGTACAGGCGTAAGCAGTGTGATCAGTAAATGCAGCTGGCCACAACTCGGCTGCCTTGACTGCATCCTCGAGAGAGCGGGATGTATACATCCTATTAATGTAGACTGGCAATGGAAAGGTAACCATTTCTGAAGAAGAGAAATTTGTTAACATCGAGTATAGATTTATGTATCAGTAAATCGTTTCTGAAAGTATGGAGTGTAGTCATGTATGGAAGTGAAACATGTACGATAAATAGTTTGGACAAGAATAGAATAGAAGCTTTCGAAATGTGGTGCTACAGATGAATGCTGAAAATAGGGTGGATAGATCACGTAACTAATGAGGAGGTATTGAATAGAATTGGGGAGAAGAGCAATTTGTAGCACAACTTGACTAGAAGAAGGGATCCGTTGGTAGGACATGTTTTGAGGCATCAAGGGATCACAAATTTACCATTGGAGGGCAGCGTGGAGGGTAAAAATCGTAGAGGGAGACCAAGAGCTGAATACACTAATCAGATTCAGAAGGATGTAGGTTGCAGTAGGATCTGGGAGATGAAGAAGCTTGCACAGGACAGAGTAGCATGGAGAGCTGCAGCAAACCAATCTCAGGACTGAAGACCACAACAACAACAACAACAACAAAACATTTTTCGCAAGCTCGGAACCTTCTGGTCCGTCAGAAACTATCACATTCATTTTTCCATAAATACAGTGTACAAATCTCACAAAATTTAACAAGACAACCGTCTGGACCTTACAAAAGTAAGAGAAAGAATGAATAAGTAATTGTTCCTTCTCTTTCAACAACATTCAAATATTCACAAATAATGTTTGACGTCGCACTGAGACGGCGCGTTTGTTCCTTGAGCTTGACATGTAACTCCTTACAAATGGAAGGCCTCAGACACGGCCAACCGATTCGGCTAAAATTTGGCAGGTCGCTTGTGTACAACCTAAAACGGAGGAATCTAAGATATTTTAGGTCAACACCGCCACGTTATTGAAAAAATCACCCCTAAAAGTTATGAAGAGCAATCGACTCAAAATTGGTGGGATCGATAGATAATTGTAAATAGAGCATTTTTCAATATCAGCTATTGTAACTGAAAACGCATACTATTCCAGAAACCGAGGAAAGAAAGTTTTACAACTGTCGCTTCTGTTCCTACTTTTTAAACGGTTTTTGCCGACAGCACTGATAGCGCAACAGCCAAGGTAACTGGCTGGGAATCTAAGAACCCGGGTTCGAATCGCGAGGAAACCCAGTGGATGTTATTATTTTCGTTTGTATTTTTCCATATCTCAATTCATAGGAATAGGAGGGTTAATAAGGTAAGTAAATCTATAAGGAACGATAAAAATAAGGTAGGCAAATAAATTTCTGAAACTTCTTGGGGTAGTAAACAACTAAAATGTTACTCCAGGTCACTTTAGAATGGCTCTTCCAGTCACTGTTACGTGTCCTCATTTTTCGTCGAACAACGAGATGGCTGGTACTTGTCACATAAAAATTTGAAGCAAATATACTCACGGCACCAAGAACATCTAATGAATGCAATCTTTCGATAGCTACACTGTTCCTTCCCAAGAGTAGGCGGAAAACAAACTTGGTTTACATTTAAAAATGTCTTTTTCGGGAATTAATTTTGATGCGTACCACGCATACGATATCATTGCGTGAAAAATCGGTGCTGAAAGTTGGTTATGAATTATGTTGTAAATAGTTATTGTATCCGTGCGGTCGTCCAATTCCCGCTGGGCTTCCAGAAGCACACTGCAATCCTGAAGCCTGGAAATAAAGTTTTTAACCTGGCGATAGAAATCAACATCACACGGCTGGTACACAGGTGTACAGTTGGGCGGTATTACTTTTACCGTGCACGTCGGCTGACCCTCGCCAACTATAATCATTGTGTCATATAATATAGCATTACTTTGTCCACTCCAGGAATCCACTACTAGAAAAAACTTGCTATCGGGAACGTATGGTTTTAAAACATTCTCAAGAAATGTTCTGTAAATCGCATTCGTCAGTTTGGAGAAGGTAATGTAAACATTTTTCAACGAGTCGGTTAAACGGTTGACCTCTTCTATAACCTGAGGACCAAATGTAACATTCGTTTCTTGTAAACATAGGAAAACCTTACGTAACAGTTTTCCAGAGGCTGTAGTGGCATGTTGCGCCGTGTACGAATGTGTTAGTAGGTTTTTACTACCAACTGCGACAAGGATTCGTTTTTCTCCCTTATGCGATAACGTGCGTCGAATGTTCATCCAATACTCGCATCCTGTATGCCGGTGTTGATCACGTAATCACTATTAAAACCGGTCATAAGTGACGCCGTTTGCCTGTTGAAAAGAGCTCCCACTTCCTGTATATCTTCTATATTTTGTACCTCCTTATGAGAGACGTATTTAGTGACGCGCCGTTGACGAATTTTATACCCCGATCTGAAATTTTTTGCCCAAGATAATGATGCAGCAGACGTAGAATCCTTGTTGGCCGTATATTGAAGCGCTGCACCTGCAGCCCACTCCTGAAGTATTCTCGCTGTTACATTCTAGTTACGTCAACAAGATTCGACAAATCGGTCGTATGTCCACATATTTATCGCCTGGTATTTGTCGTATCTTGTCCCTCCTTTAACGATATCACTTTCACACAATTTCAAGTCCTTCTTCTGTTCCAGGGCTGTTGTTGCTCCATTCCTTTGCAGTGTTTGTAAGTTCAAATTTGGATGATTCCTGGCTAGCGCTACCGCCTTAACTTTTACTTCAAGGGGTATAGAGCTGTAGTTAAGTCGTTTAGTAACCGGTTCGTGATACTTATCGGGAACGGATGAAGCACATATTCCCAGTGATGTGGAGATTTCTGAAGTATTATGACAATTTAGCGATTCACTAGTCGGGATATCTTCCACTGAATCACCTTCTGCTTCGTCTTCATGGTATAGTACCTCAGTATCAAGAAAAGTCATTTCGTTCGTCACCACCAAAAATCTCTCCACCATAGCCGTTCCTGTCAACCTGGAACGCCGAGAAACAGACCTGGCTGCTTCCGGTAGTGCGTTGATAATGCATCTGTATTTTGCAAACCAAAACACAGTGACAGTAACTTCCCGCTTGCCATCGTCTGTGACAGGCTCCCAACTATATATTACAACGCTAGTCGAAGGGTGTACATCCTCCGTTACTCAGATTATGCACCTGAAAGATATGACAACAAATAATAACTAGTTACTACGGCATAAACAGACGAGCTAATTTCTACAAACTACATACAGCACTCGTCATATGTTACTTACAGAATAACACTGTATTCATTCACGAAACTTATTTCATTCGGCACATTAATGATGGAAAAATCACTACTGTATCCGCCAGGATCGCGGCAGCCTAATGACGGAAAACAACTCTTTCCGATTTACGTCTATAAGGCTCGTGCTGGACACCTTCTCTCTTCCAGATTCAAAACTATGATATGACGAAGAGGCAACCGGGACAACATAACTCTCCCCGCGTGCATTCTGTCCCGTGCCTCGCTCTAAACAAGCGTCGAGCGGTTGGCTGTCTGTGATCCCTCGTGAGGAATTCGAAGCACTCTTACAAGGGGAGGCCGCCAATTGTGAAATTCAGATTCAATTCATACTGCGCATAATAAAAGCTCATGGCCAGAGGTGCTATGTGGGAAAGCACCAAGATGTACTTCTCAGCCGTTGTCGAGAAAATTGACAGTTAAAAGAAACCGTTGCGGTGAAATACTCACTACGATTGATAGTATTCTACAGCGTCGTGGCGCAGCGGTAAACTCTCGGGTTCGGGTTGGTAATTCCGAAGTTCGCCGGATCGAATCTCGCGCCATGCAACCATTTTTTTTAGTATTTGTTTTTTGTAATTCAAATTTGTGTACATACACACAAAATATATATATATATATATAATTCCCAGCAATCAGTTGCAACAATTATGCATATAATAAGTTGTTGAAAGTAGTTTGTCGTGGAAAAACTGGCAACTTCGAACATCATTATGTTTTCCGCAAACAAAGTTGTATTTCATTAATGTTATTAAATGTCTTCATAATGTTAACCAAGTATAGTTAACGGAAGACGTAGAAACGATATTCCGAAACGAATACGTATAGCGTAAATCAAACGTTCGAATTAGAATACAAACCCCACGTACACAAATTTTCTGTGGCAGGTATGAAATACACTCCTGGAAATTGAAATAAGAACACCGTGAATTCATTGTCCAAGGAAGGGGAAACTTTATTGACACATTCCTGGGCTCAGATACATCACATGATCACACTGACAGAACCACAGGCACATAGACACAGGCAACAGAGCATGCACAATGTCGGCACTAGTACAGTGTATATCCACCTTTCGCAGCAATGCAGGCTGCTATTCTCCCATGGAGACGATCGTAGAGATGCTGGATGTAGTCATGAGGAACGGCTTGCCATGCCATTTCCACCTGGCGCCTCAGTTGGACCAGCCTTCGTGCTGGACGTGCAGACCGCTTGAGACGACGCTTGATCCAGTCCCAAACATGCTCAATGGGGGACAGATCCGGAGATCTTGCTGGCCAGGGTAGTTGACTTACACCTACTAGAGCACGTTGGGTGGCACGGGATAGATGCGGACGTGCATTGTCCTGTTGGAACAGCAAGTTCCCTTGCCGTTCTAGGAATGGTAGAACTATGGGTTCGATGACGGTTTGGATGTACCATGCACTGTTCAGTGTCCCCTCGACGATCACCAGAGGTATACGGCCAGTGTAGGAGATCGCTCCCCACACCATGATGCCGGGTGTTGGCCCTGTGTGCCTCGGTCGTATGCAGTCCTGATTGTGGAGCTCACCTGCACGGCGCCAAACACGCATACGACCATCATTGGCACCAAGGCAGAAGCGACTGTCATCGCTGAAGACGACACGTCTCCATTCGTCCCTCCATTCACGCCTGTCGCGACACCACTGGAGGCGGGCTGCACGATGTTGGGGCGTGAGCGGAAGACGGCCTAACGGTGTACGGGACCGTAGCCCAGCTTCATGGAGACGGTTGCGAATGGTCCTCGCCGATACCCCAGGAGCAACAGTGTCCCTAATTTGATGGAAATTGGCGGGGCGGTCCCCTACGGCACTGCGTAGGATCCTACGGTCTTGGCGTGCATCCGTGCGTCGCTGCGGTCCAGTCCCAGTTCGACGGGCACGTGTACCTTCCGCCGACCACTGGCGACAACATCGATGTACTGTGGAGACCTCACGCCCCACGTGTTGAGCAATTCGGCGGTACGTCCACCCGACCTCCCGCATGCCCACTATACGCCCTCGCTCAAAGTCCGTCAACTGCACATACGGTTCACGTCCACGCTGTCGCGGCATGCTACCAGTGTTGAAGACTGCGATGGAGCTCCGTATGCCACGGCAAACTGGCTGACACTGACGGCGGCGGTGCACAAATGCTGCGCAGCCAGCGCCATTCGACGGGCAACACCGCGCTTCCTGGTGTGTCCGCTGTGCCGTGCGTGTGATCATTGCTTGCACAGCCCTCTCGCAGTGTCCGGAGCAAGTATGGTGGGTCTGACACACCCTTGTCAATGTGTTCTTTTTTCCATTTCCAGGAGTGTATTTGCAGTATCCTTAAAATGGGAAAACCAATAATAATTAGTCTACAACAGATTGCTGTTCAAAAAGGACTGTCATCCCTTTTTTGCAAAGCATTTGCAGAAGAGAACGCTTCTGCTCATATAGTGTGTTTACCTTTAATCAGTTTCAATAGATGGTTCAAATTTCTCTGAGCTCTATGGGACTTAACATCTGAAGTCATCAGTCCCCTAGACCTGGAACTACTTAAGCCTAACTAACCTAACGACATCACACACATCCATGCCCGAGGCAGGATTCGAACCTGCGACCGTAGCAGCAGTGCATTCCCGGACTGAAGGGCCTAGAACCGCTCGGCCACAGCGTCCGGCAAATTCCAATAGATCATCGAACATTGAGAACAGCTGAAATCTCTCTAATTGAATGAAGCTCCATGGCTCGGCCGATCCCTTAACACGGTGCATGGTATTTGCGGCTGCGTTAGCAGTTCTGTTAACTATAATCCATCGTCCATCGCACGAACAAAAAGCCCTGCCCAGTAGTTGGAAGAAGTCACAGATCGCACCCGTTTACAAGAAGGGCAGTACACGTGATCCTCAAAACTTCCGTCCGGTATCCTTGATATCGATTTGTTATAGAATCTTAGAATATATTCTAAATTAAAAAAATAACGAGGTATGTCTGACAGAATGACCTCCCTATGGCAACCTGTATGATTTCCGAAAACAATGATCACGTGAAACCCAACTCGCTATTTTATCAGATGACTGCTAAAAGTAATGGACGAAGGCAGATAAATGCAGTATTTTTCGATTTTCGAAAAGTATTTGATTCAGTACCAATGCTATACTATTATCAATAGTAAGGCACTATGAGGAATCAATGAAAATTTGCGTCAGTTGAGGATATTTGATAAGGAGAATGTAGCTTGTAATCTTGGATGAAGAGTCATCATTAAGTATCAAAGTAACTTAGATTGTGCCCGAGGGAAGTGTCTTGGAAGCCTTGCTGTTGATATTGTGCAGGGATATGCTAAAGTCCATATTATTTCAAAAGTCAATATTTCACGGAATAATGCAGGTAGAGATAGCCGCACGCGGTAGCCGAGTTGTCTTGGGCGCCTTGCCACGGTTCGCACGGCTCCCCTCGGAGGTTCGAGCCCTTCCTCGGGCACGGGTGTGTGTTTTGTCCGTAATGTAAGTCAGTTTAAGTTAGGGACCGATGGTCTCAGCTGTTTGGTCCCATAGGAACTTACCACAAATTTCCCAAATTTAGGTTTTTACTGAAACTAAAGAAAGTGCAAATGACAAATAATCCTGAGTTAATAACGAGCATCAAAACCGTTATAGGGATTAGTGAACACAGGGTTGTCGTAGCGAGACTGTATATTGTAATCCCGAAATCCTCGAAAAACAAATAAAAATTATACCTATTCAAAAATGTTGATAAAATTTCACTTGACGCCTTCCTGAGAGACTCATTCCAAATTAATAATATAAGTGTAGACCAGAAGTGGTTTGCATTCAAAAAATAGTATCGGCAGCAATTGAGAGATTTATACGAAATAAACTAACAAACGGCGGAGCTGGTCCTCCGTGGTACACAAAACGGGTTAGAACACTGTTGCAGAAACAACGAAACAAACATGCCAAATTTAAACAGACGCAAAATCCCTAAGATTGCTTAAATTCCGGGCTTCTCTAAAGGATAGCCAGAGTTCAATGCGAGATGCCTATAACAGTTTCCACGACGAAACTTTGTCTCGAAACCTGGCAGACAAATCCAAGATATTCTGGTCGTATATGAAGTATGCTAGTGGCAATTTACAATCAATGCCTCCTCTGCGCTATAACACTGACACGCAGTCAACATGGGTTTTGTAAAGATTGTTCCTGTGAAACACAACTAGCTCTTGTTGAGTGCTATTGACAAGGGATTTGAGATCGATTCCGTATTTCCGGAAGGCCTTTGACACTGTACCGCACAAGCGGCTCGTAGTGAAAATGCGTGATTATGGAATATCGTCTCAGTTTTGTGACTGGATTGGCCATTTCCTGTCACGGAGGTCACAATTCTTAGTAATTGACGGAACGTCATCGAGTAAAGCAGAAGTGATTTCCGGCGTTCCCCAAGGTAGTGCTATAGGCCCTTTTCTGTTCCTTATCCATATAAACGATTTGGGACACAATCTGAGCAGCTGTCTTCGGTTGTTTGCAGATGACGCTTCCGTTTATCGACTAATAAAGTCATCAAAAGATCAAATTTAAATTACTCTGAGCACTATGGGAATCAACTGCTGCGGTCACTAGTCCCCTAGAGCTTAGAACTACTTAAACCTAACTAACCTAAAGACATCACACACAGGATTCGAACCTGCGACAGTAGCAGTCGCACGGTTCCGGACTGCGCGCCTAGATCAAAAGATCAAAATAAACTGCAAAATGATTTAGAAAAGATATCTGATTGTGCGAAAAGTGGCTGCTGACCCTAAATAACGAAAAGTGTGAGATCATCCACAAGAGTACTGAAAGGAACTCTTTAAACTTCGGTTACACGATAAATAGGTCTAATCGAAAAGCCGTAAATTCAACTATATATCTAGGTATTACAATTACGAACAAGTTAAATTGGACAGAACACATAGAAAATGTTGTGGGAAAGGCTCACCAAAGGCTGCGTTTTATTTTCAGGACACTTAGTAGGTCGGTTATATTTTCTAAGGAGACTGCCTACACTACACTTGTCCGTCCTCTTTTAGAATACTGGTGCGCGGTATGGGATACCTACCAGATAGGACTGACGGAGTACATCGAAAAAGTTCAAAGAAAGGCAGCACATTTTGTTTTATCGCGAAATATGGGAGAGAGTGTCACCGAAATGATACCGGATGTGGATTAGGCATCATTTAAGGCGTTTTTCGTAGTGACGGAATCTTCTCACGAAATTCCAATCACCAACTTTCTCCTCCGGGTGCGAAAATGTTTTGTTGACACCGAACTATATTGGGAGGCACGATCACCACCATAAAATAACGGAAATCAGAGCTCGTACGGAAAGATACAGGTTTCCATTCTTTCCCCGCGCTATACGAAATTGGAATAATAGAGAATTGTGAAGGTGTTTCTATGAACCCTCTGCCAGGCACTTAAATGTAATTTGCAGAGTATCCATGTAGATGTAGATGTACACCAACAGATGGCTCTTTATATGATACAAAAGCAATATTTAGCATAGCAATGGAGTTTTGAAGATGTTACTTATAACAAATGCTCAGTATGTCGGCCGTCATTCACCCACAGTGCCTGTAGTCAGGCGACAACGTTGTGAAATGCTCTGTACAACTCACCAGTAGGTATGGTGAAAAACTGCCGTCGAGTGTTGTCTTTTAGCATCGTTAATGCGGTCGGACGATCGCGGGTGACTTGAGACTTCAGCTAAGCCCACAGCCAATAATCACACGTACTGAGGTCTGGGGAGCCGGGAGTGGCTGCTCAGCTCGTGATCCTCACTAAATAATGTGCGCGAGACATCTTGCACACGTGTAGCAGTGCGGAGTGGGGCGCCGTCCTGGATAAAAGTCGTACCTTTCGGAGAGTGTTTATTAGCCAGACATGGGACGATGCGATTTAGTAACATCGACCTACCTCGCACCCGCCACGCTGACAGTTTGCAAAGTTGCCCGTCTGTTGCCCAGTTTTACTGTCTTTTTCCATTTCAATAAAAGCCGATGCCATTTCAGGCATTTGTTTCACTTTTTACCACTCGACCGAAATTGTTCTGTGAATTAGGCTACAGGAAAGTTAAGGAGGTATTCGGGAAACAAAGAGAAGCAGCTGTACGAATATAAAGATCTCAGATGGAGAACCAGTCTTCAGCAAAGATGGGAAAGGTGGGAGGTCGAAGGAGTATGTAGAGGGTCTATACAAAGTGTGGGGCAGCGGGTTAACAGTAGTCATTGTAATCACTCACGTTTTGTTGTTGTTGTTTTGGTCTTCAGTCCTGAGACTGGTTTGATGCAGCTCTCCATGCTACTCTATCCTGTGCAAGCTGCTTCATCTCCCAGCACCTACCCCAACCTACATCCTTCTGAATCTGCTTAGTGTAGTCATCTCTTGGTCTCCCTCTACGATTTTTACCCTCCACACTGCCCTCCAGTACTAAATTGGTGATTCCTTGATGCCTCAGAACATGTCCTACCAACCGATTCCTACTTCTAGTCAAGTTGTGCTACAAACTCCTCTTCTCCCCAATTCAATTCAATACCTTCTCATTAGTTATGTGATCCACCCAACTAATCTTCAGCATCTTTGTATAGCACCACATTGCGAAAGCTTCTATTCTCTTCTTGTCCAAACTATTTATCGTCCACGTACTCCATACAAATACTTCTAAATCTATACTCGGTTTTAACAAATTTCTCTTCTTCAGAAACGCTTTCCTTGCCATTCTCGGTCTACATTTTATATCCTCTCTAATTAGAACATCACATCATCAGTTATTTTTTTCCCCAAGTAGCAAAACTCCTTTACTACATTAAACGTCTCATTTCCTAATCCAATTCCCTCAGCATCACAGGCCTTAATTCGACTACATTCCATTATCCTCGTTTTGCTTTTGTTGATGTTCATCTTATATCCTCCTTTCAAGACACTGTCCATTCCGTTCAACTGCTCTTCCAAGTCCTTTGCTGTCTCTGAGGTTCGCGAATGACATTGTAACTCTGTCAAAGTTTTTATTTCTTCTCCATGAATTTTAATACCTACTCCGAATTTATATTTGGTTTTCTTTACTACTTGCTCAATATACAGATTCAACAGCATCGGGGAGAGGCTACAATCCCGTCTCAATCCCTTTCCAACCACTGCTTCCCTTTCGTGCCCCTTGACTCTTATAACTGCCATCTGGTTTCTGTTAAAATTGAAAATAGACTTTCGCTCCCTGTATTTTACCCCTGCCACCTTCAGAATTTGAAAGAGGGTATTCCAGTCAACACTGTCAAAAGCTTTCTCTAAGTCTACAAATGCTAGGAATGTAGGTTTGCCTTTCCTTAATCTTTCTTCTAAGATAAGCCGTAGGGTCAGTATTGCCTCACGTGTTCTAGCATTTCTACGGAATCCAAACTGATCTTTCTTGAGTTCGACTTCTACCAGTTTTTCCATTCTTCTGTTAAGAATTCGTGCTAGTATTTTACAGCCGTGACTTATTAAACTGATAGTTCGGTAATTTTCACATCTGTCAACACTTGCTTCCTTTGGAATTGGAATTATTATATTCTTCTTGAAGTATGAGGGTATTTCGCCTGTCTCATATATCTTACTGACCAGATGGTAGAGTTTTGTCAGGACTGGCTCTCCCAAGGCTGTCAGTAGTTCTAATGGAATGTTGTCCACTCTCGGGTCTTTGTTTCGACTCAGGTCTTTCAGTGCTCTTTCAAACTCTTCATGCAGTATCATATCTCCCATTTCACCTTCATCTACATCCTCTTTCATTTCCATAACATTGTCCTCAATTACATTGCCCTTGTATAGACCCTCTATATACTCCTTCCACCTTTCTGCTTTCCCTTCTTTGCTTAGAACTGGGTTTCCATCTGAGCTCTTGATATCCATGCAAGTGGTTCTCCTTTCTCCTTTCTTCCTGTAGGCAGTATCTATCTTACCCCTAGTGAGATGAGCCCTCTACATTCTTACATTTGTCGTCTAGCCATCCCTGCTTAGCCATTTTGCACTTCCTGCCGATCTCATTTTTGAGACGTTTCTATTCCTTTTTGCCCGCTTCATTTACTGCATTTTTATATTTTCTCCTTTCATCAATTAAATTCAATATTTCTTCTGTTACCCAAAGATTTCTAGCATCTCTCGTCTTTTTACCTACCTGATCCTCTGCTGCCTTGACTACTTCATCCCTCAGAGCTACCCATTATTCTTCTGCTGTATTTCTTTTCCCCCATTCTTGTCAATTGTGCCCCTATGCTCTCCCTAAAACTCTGTACAATCTCTGGTTTAGTCAGTTTATCCACGGTCCCATCTCCTTAAATTCTCCCCTTTTCGCAGTTTCTTCAGTTTTAATCTGCAATTCATAACCAATAGATTGTGGTCAGAGTCCACATCTACCCCTGAAAATGCCTTACAATTTGTCGGCCTGAGTGGCCGAGCGGTTCTAGGTGCTACAGTCTGGAACCGCGCGACCGCTACTGTCGCAGTTTCGAATTTTGGCTCGGGCATGGATGTGTGTGATGTCCTTAGGTTAGTTAGGTTTATTTATTTCGGATTTCTAGGGGACTGATGACCTCAGATTTTAAGTCCCATTGTGCTCAGAGCCATTTGAACTTTTTTTTGTCATTAAAATTTAAAACCTGGTTCCTAAATCTCTGTCTCACCATTATATAATCTATCTGATACCTTCTAGTATCTCTAAGCTTCTTCCATGTACACAACCTTCTTTCATGATTCTTGAACCAATTTATATTCACTCATAGGGGGAAATATTTGAAATATTAGAATGATTAGAATTATTTAGATTTTCTGTAAATACTTTTGCCGTCGTTTACGAGAGCTTGGAAAATTTTGATGGTGACAATGTAGTTCCGAATATTTAAACAATTGTGGCGCTTTATTATCCCAATTGTGCAAGGAATTCCATCAACATAACTCACCAAGCGTTATGACACTGTTGAAAATCCTTTTCATCAACCTCATAGCACTGTGCGACCACACCACCAACCACTTCGCGAGGCTGGCCATTTAGCCTATTTCTTCATGCGGAGGCTGCACTACTCCCACTCAGGTCCATGACTGGCTACTGGCAGAGCGGAAGTTGCACTAATCCCTAAACAAAAGCTTCAGCTGGTGGCAAAGTTTCGATATTTGATACCTGAGAAATTCCTGTTGAAGCACATGCTCTCTCTCTCTCTCTCTCTCTCTCTCTCTCTCTCTCTCTCTCTCAAGCAGTCACGTCATGTAGTGTGCCACTGCCAGGACTGTACGCACCGTTGGTCATTGTTGGTTTAAACCACAAACAAAGCAGCATTTACCTGGTAAACCCCAGGTGTGGATGTCTTGGAAATATTCCCGCACTCTATCTGACTGATTGAGTAATTAATTACATCGATACCCTTTTTGTGGACAGTTTTTCCTTGCTTCCTATTGGTGGATAATAGAACTGGAATATTTGATGGGATGTTATCCTACAACCTCCCAGCCGGCCGGAGTGACCGAGCGTTTCTAGGCGCTTCAGTCTGGAACCGCGCGACTGCTACGGCCGCAGGTTCGAATCCGGCCTCGAGCATGGATGTGTGTGATGTCCTTAGGTTAGTTAGGTTTAAGTAGTTCTAAGTTCTAGGGGACTGATGTCCTGAGCTGTTAAGTCCCATAGTGCTCACAGCCATTTTTACAACCTCCCAGTATGCAAACCCTACTGTTATTTTTTTCACTTGCCTCCTATCGGTCGATACTAGTACAGTTACGTCATTTGGTAGAAAGTCCATTAAGTTGAAGGTAACTGAAAATTTCGAAGTTCAGTTCAGTTGCACGCTATGTCTATAAACAATCTGTGGAGGGTTTGTACTGGTGCTACAATGAGATGGAGATGGAGGAGAACGAGAAGGAAGGGTCTACTGCCTGATATGATAGAGACAACAGCAAATACCACTGAAAGACAGAGATCACTGTGATGTATTGAGAAGCACTAAACCTGACACACTTAAACCACCTCCTGATCGTCCACACACAGCGCACCTGTCCCCTCGTACACCGCCATTGCCAACGCTCAGAGGCCAGAGAAAACTGTAGCAGCCATGGATGTGCGTGTATACCAGAATGCACCATCCAAGCCATGGGCGGCGTCCAGGGATAATTGGAGTGGTAGGACTTCGGATTTCATCAATGCGTTCAGGACCAACACTTGGCAGTGATAAATACTGAATTGTTCAATTGTCCATGGAGAATACATGCAACACACGCGATCGAAAAGACAGCTCAACTCGTACTGAGTATCAGTTCGCTATTCAGCTATCCAGAGGGCATAATCGCCGGGAGTTGTCCTGCAGCTGTGCGCAAAAAACGACTAGTCCGCTGGCCTGAACTTTTCTTTGTCTCTACCACTCGCAAGAGCTTTTAGCCAGCAAACCCATTTGTTCTGGCCACAGTCTACCTCTGCCACGTGCTCCTCATGACGAACTTTGTCGTCCTAGGAAACCAGCGACGTATTTATCACTGTAATTACAATCACATAGTTCGATTGCAGCCCCAACCTGATAACATTAAAAAGAGATCGAAGTAAGAGAAACACCTCCTCCTGAAGACTGTGGCTCTGGAAATATCAATAACCCTCTTATGACTGGGCACCTCCTTATGGCTATCGATGCCTTGAAACTGCAATCCCCCATGTCAAACCCATATCTCCCTTATGACTGGACACAGCCGTTTTCTTTGTACATGTTGAAACAATAACCACAGTCACTTCACACCCCCAAAACTAGCTTTATAATCCTGCCATTCACACCGCCTACTAAGTACAATACTTTGCCAGTAACTGAATGCTGGTGGCTCCAAGCAATATTCAGTGGAAAACCGCAATGGATCGACATGCCTCATTTGTTTACCTTGCATGTGTGTCTTAGGAAGAGAGGCATAATCGTCCTATGAGCTACCAGATATTAAAAACACGATCGCAAAGACCGTGTTATTGTAACCCCGCATAAAAATCGGTCTTCGTTCTACAGACACCCAAGTATCAACAACGATATCCATGCTGAAAAGTATACCTTCCTTATAAATCGAGGTATGCTAGTGCTTCTGAATAAAGTAGTCTTCCGCACAAATACCAAGATATTGAACGTGGATAGTGATTGCGGTTTCTGTATTAACAGACCGAAAGTGTAGGTGCACATTGCTAGCGATGTAAGCCCGTAATAAAATCAACACTATCACCGAATTTAGAAAGTGATGCAGCTAAGAAACATGGTACTAGTCCAATATTTGCAACTGCTTCTTGCAGCTGCTACGTATTTGTCACACTAACAAACAGTATTTGTAGCGTCTTCTATATCGATAGTATGTAGACAGTGTAACAGAGGTTCTGCGATATATCCACGTGGTTATAGGGGAGGTTGATGGTTGATTGAGAATGATCGCATACAGTGGATGGTATGTTATATGAGCAATCACTTAAAAATGCATCACTACATGGACCTCATAAAATATGTATAAAATCCCATGACTTCTCAGGTCTTTAGTGTCAAGCTTTCAGCCAGAAATGCTGTCTGGAATTTAGTACCATTCAGCCACATATTTTGGGTGCATCCTATCGCGTTGTCTTAATGATTACACCGTCCAGTCCCGGTAGCTGAGTGGTCAGCTCGACAGAATGTCAATCCTAAGCGACCGGGTTCGATTCCCGGCTGGACTGGAGATTTTTTCCGCTCAGGGACTGGATGTTGTGTTGTTCTAACCATCATCATTTCATCCCCCATCGACGCGCAACTCGTCGAAGTGGCGTCAAACCGAAAATGTCGTCCTAACCGCCGTCTGCTTCACGTCTGCTGTGCAGCGAGCTACGTTATTTAAGTATTAACTGTATTTTTCTTACTTGTCACTTCTTTTACCGTGTGTTTTTGCTTTTAGGAAGCTTTAATTGTCGACTGCTATTAATAGTGTTCCATAGATTTCGTGTTAGTTTTGAATACAGTCAGAGAGAGTCCCTTTAGTGAGCCATAGTGCCAGTAGTGCTAGTGTTTGTTTTCAATACAGTCCAGAGACGGGTAGTGCTATTTTCATTGTTTTCTACAAGAAGTGGCTAGCAATCACAGTTTAGTCAATAATCAGCCGCCTTTAGTGAATTAGCAGTCTAGTTAAAAGTTTATTAAGTCTCTTCAGTAAATTAATTCCTTAGGATGGATAGGATGTGTGACTGCTGTGTACGGACGCACGAGGAGCTGGCCACTCTTCGCGAACAGCTGAGCGTGTTGATGGCCGCGGTCATCCGACTTCAGGCTGCTACCTCGGAGTGTAGCGGCAGTGGGGAGTCTGGAGCGTCTCAAGGTACACCCCAGGTGTTACATGCTTCACCCACTGTCCCTGCTGTCAAGATATCTTCTCGGGTACCGGGCGCGGTTGGGCCACCCTCTCCACAAGGGGAGTGGCGGGTTCAGTGGCGTTCGCGGCGCACGAGGCGGAGGGTCAATGTGGAGGCTGGCCGTGTGGCATCACCCGCTCTGTCTGTGAGTGGACATGTGGCTGCTCCTTCAGCAAGGTCCGAGCAGGCACACGGGGGGAGGGGTTTATTAGTTATTGGGAGCTCCAACGTTAGGGGGGGGGGTGATGGAGCCCCTTAGGAAAATAGCGGAAAGGTCGGGGAAGAAGGCCAGTGTTCACTCTGTCTGCTTGCCGGGGGGTCTCATCCGAGATGTGAAGGAGGCCCTACCGGCGGCGATAGAGAGCACTGGGTGCACCTGACTGCAAATTGTTGCTCATGTCGGCACGAATGACTCCTGCCGTCTGGGTTGAGAGGTCATCCTCAGTTCGTACAGGCGGTTGGCGGAATTGGTGAAGGCGGAAAGCCTCGTTCGCGGGGTGGAATCTGAGCTAACTATTTGTAGTATCGTTCCCAGAACCGATCGCGGTCCTCTGGTTTGGAGCCGAGTGGAAGGCTTAAACCAGAGGCTCAGACGATTCTGCGGAGAGCTGGGGTGCAAGTTTCTTGACCTCCGCTATCGGATGCAGAAATGTAGGGTCCCCCTGAATAGGTCAGGCGTGCACTACAGGCCGGAAGCGGCTACAATGGTAGCGGAGTACGTGTGGAGTGCACATGGGGGTTTTTAGGTTAGAGAATTCCCTCCCTAGGCCCGACAAGACGCCTCCTGAGACGCGGCAAGGTAGGAGTAGGCAAAATGCAACAGGGAATAACAATATTAATGTGCTAATAGTAAACTGC